>NC_134485.1:352409082-352541582 GCF_040206685.1 Ascaphus truei
CGTAGCCAAGGATGCTTGCACTAAATTCATCACTGCGTGGTCCCCAACGCCCATAAGGCTACCGGGCAACACAAGCCGACCCGAGCCGCTGCCAGCGCCCACTTACAAAATTCTGCCATCCGTTCTTGGCGTTGAAGGGGGACGCAACCTTTGTGGCAATTCGGGCCGATCCTCATCTTCCTCCATTGCCAGTTCCGCGTCGTCGAACCACGCGGGGGGCCTCACCTGCAGGCAAGGATGCTGCGATCCTAGCAGGGGTGCCCTGCATCACCAACTAGCCGCCACACGCCGCCTTGCTCTCCTACCGCCTGCAACCGCTGCAGGCGGCCGATTTGCACCGACGCCGCCCGCAACTGCTGCAGGCGGCCGTCTTGGTCTCCCACCGCCTGCAGCGCAGGCAGCCCTCTCAAACTCACTGCACCTGCCACGGTGGTGGGCAGCCGTCTTGCCACCACACCGCCCCCAATTGCTGTGGGTGGCCGTCCTGTGCCCTTCCGTGACGCTCTGCCACAAGAGGCTGCTGCCCTGCGCCCCTCCGTGAGTGCCATCATTATACATAGTACTTTGCAATTGGAGCTTATGCACTACTACAAAATACACAGCATACTCATTTTAGAGTTGAGAGCACTAATGCTTGTTCTTTAGTTGGTGCGTGCACGTGGCGCACACTTTTTGTGTGTACAGTGCATGCTGCAGGGAGCGACAGGTTTGTGTTTGTGTGTGTGTGTATATATATATTTATATGTAGATTGTGTTATTAATTTATTATATATTTTTAAAATAAAGACTCGTTGTGTAAAATAAAAATAAATTATTAACATTGTATACACATACATATATTACAGTGGTGGTAGCGGCGCAAATACTTACTTTTTGAGTCTTCCCCGCTATCGCCCGGCTCCACGACCGTGCGCGCGCGGCCCTAGCATACAATGGCTGGCTAACCACAGCTAACTATAACTGCCCCACTATATTACGGGCCTAACATGAGGTGTAAACACACAGAACCCGTACCGAAAAGAGCAAAGAATCTGTGATTATTAAAAATCTGCTCTATACAAACTTGCTTTATGCAACTGTTGCCCATAATGTTGAATGAAGGCATGAAATATTTTTCCACAGTTCTAGGTTTGTTAAATGATTTAAGTACTTTACTATAAAAAATGGCATTGATATTAGATACTACCCCATGTGTGCAGTTTCTCAGAGGCTTCATTAATAGCGTCCTTGGATTATTTTAAGTGTTGTTTTAAAGGAAGCGTTCTTGAAATTGTCTGCCTGCATTAGTGCTAATACACACACAATGTTCTGTACATACTATAGAAAGAAAGGGGTAAGCTGAATAGTAATTTTGCTACAGGATCTGTTCTACAGGCAAGGCTGCAGTTCTCCCTACTCGTGTTGTTGCTGCTGTCTCCCACTTCGCTTTTTCTTTCCTTTTGTAGGGGGTTCCCGGAGCTATGTGCTATTTTCTTCTCCTGGGAACCTTTGGTTCCACAAATACATGCCGATAAAGGTAGAGCCGGTTACCTTGCCAATCACGAGAAACAAAATGGCGGTTTAAATACCTTACACCCCTCTTATCAATAGGAAGCTGAAACCTCATCTGTCTGAGGGCAGGGAAATGGTGGTACTGCTCCTTTTTATATTTTTTTGCAAGGAGCCCCCTTCTCTGAATATAGAAATGCTGTGAAGCTAGTGGTGGATTGGGAGAACAGGAATAATCAGTTGTAGAGTATATAACCTCCCTTCATTTAAAAGTCCTTATAAGGGACATTAATGGTGCTCTCAGCAGAAAGGATGCCTGCCGGTCCTGCCCGTGTGCATATATCCAGTTCAACAATCGTGTGCCTTTGTGATTTCCACTAGGATCTGTTTGATGCAAATGGGACTTGTGCCAAAAGATGGAGCTCAACTTTGGCACAAGTTATCTTGGATCACGTGGAAGGTCACTGACGGAGCACTACATAAGATCATAGGGTTACATGCTGGAAGGTCTCTGTGACTTTTTGTGCAAGTGGTTGGGTATAGGTTATTTTATAAGTGAAATGAAATACAATGGTAGATGGTACCAGTTTTTATAGTACTGAATATATTGCTATAATTTTTGGAAGAAAAAGTCCAAGTCCGAATTGCACTTTAAATTTATATAAGTGTAATTTGCAATATTGAAATCCGGGTTGGGCCACCAAAAAAACAAAGACTGCAGGAGAACCAATCGACTGGCAGCTTAGGTAATTAGTTTTCAATAAAGGTAATCAAAGGCTGCATATATTAAAAGCAAAAATTACATATATATTTTTTAAAGTGTTACCTTGATGCCTCTTTAAAATCTGCACTCTGGTTCTCTTTAAAGCTGCAGTTCAAGCATGGATGGGCACCAGGGTTTTATTCTTTCCTGAGTCACTAACTGGTGAATTTACCGGTAGTACTTACTGTTTTTTAAGGGGTATTTAAATAGCCTTCAAATAGGAACCCATAACCAATGATATTGCAGCTTCCTATTGATTTGAGATTTGACAACCATTTTGTTTCCCCCCTGAAAATAGTAGTATTTAGCTCAAGGTGAACCCCTGGTTAACATCCTTTAAATGGGGGCAAAAAGTAAAGCGTAGGAGGAATTGTTCCTTTAAGGGCTTCTTGAAGGTGGCACTGCATGTAGAGGGAAAGCAGTGCGCTTGATTTGCGTTAACGTACTATTGAAGTCTACTGATAATTAGCAGATTTAGTCTGTAAAATGCTTTCAGCATTAGGTTGCTGTCAGCTAAACGTTGCTCATGTCTGTATCCATGCAGTGAACTTCATGGGCTCTTTGTTTTTGCAGCCTTTAGCCATATGGTCTTCCAGTCCAGTTAAACGATTGTAATTTTTGTTCAATGCCGCAGTGCAACTTTGTGTAACCCCAATGGAATGAATGTGTAACTGCTGAGAACTTAATAACGTTTGTTTTTTGGTAATGGAAGTAAGGGAGGGAGAGAGCCTGATCCCTCTCCCCCTGTTCTTGTTGAGGTTGTTTTGGCATGCTGTGAAGCTGTGTGTGTTTGTGACTAACTTGGTAACATTTAATCTAATTATAAGAAGCTTTGGCGGGTTAAAAACTGCATAGAAATGCTCACGTACATTTTGCGTGATGTTTGCAAGAATAGTGCCTGCTTGTTTCAGTGTTGTGTTCAAGTATCACGGCCATAAAAGCATAAGGTGTTTACAGCTGTGAGTTTGAATGTTGCAGAGTGACACTGTCAGTCAGTACATATCCTTGTGTTTACCAAGTAACCGGTTTTTCTTGTTAGGTAAAGTCTGCCATTACAATCCTGTGCTTTCGCTTTGTGTTTTGTAAGGGACGTGACACTTCGGTAGTTTTGGCATTAACTCCTGCTCTGCTCTGACTGCTAAAGAAAATTTCGGGAGATGCAGAATAGTTATTTTTGACATTTATTAGCTCTTGTCACTATGGTAATAGAGACATTCGTTGAAAAGCCACCAAAGCCTTTTGCAGGGCCATTGCAGCCAGGGATTACAGCTTCTCACCTCCCCCACGGTCAGACTCCTGTCTGCCCCACTATTCGTCTGTAGCCCCGGACCCCTTGGGCTCTTAGGACCCCCTTACCTCTGCGGTGGCTGCGGGTGCTGCCGGAGGTGTGCGGCAATGTCCGGCGGGTGCTGGGAGTTCTAAGGGACAGCCAGTGGTTGCGCAGGGTGAGCGCATCGCCGGAGACTCCCGGCAGCTCCCGTGCAGGGCGATGCCATCTTGCGAGTTCGCGCATGCGCAGTTGGAGCTCCGGCCATTACAAGTTGCGCATGAGCAAGGACAAGCGCGCGAAGCACTAGCCAACCAGGGAAGGCTCTTGGAAGGGACTATAAGTCCCATGAGCCTCGAGCGCACTACATGACGCCAGGGAGCCAATAGTAGTGCAGGGATCTTGGCAGGCTCTAGGGAGATAGATTTTGCGTGGTGCAGACCGTGCCAGGAGACACTAGGGGAAGGTGGTGAGGGTGCAGGGGTCAGTGACCCACTGCATTAGGCCAGCAGCCCCCTAGGCCCCAGTTAGGCCCTGAGCCATATATAGGTTGTGGTGCTTTAGGGACAGGCCCTAGGTTAGGGATCCTGCCCCTTAGTGTTATACTCAGTACAGTAGGGACACAGCGAACGCTGCGCTTCCCACCAAGAGGCTTGGGATCAGGCCTACTCCGCAGAGAGAGCGGGACTATACTCCGGGTGGACTGCCCTGACAGATCATCACGCTGGTGGAACCGGACGTCGCCCAGGAGGTCGTCAGATCCTTTGTAAAGATCTTTGAACGCCCAGGTGCCGTCGCACTGGGCAGGTATCGTTACACATGTGCACCAACTGAGTACTCACACATAGTGGCAGCGCTGACCACGGGACAAGGGTTTTACTGTGGACACAGTGTGGGGAGGTAAACAGTGGTGGGAAGAAGTTACACTCATTTGGAGGTGGGAGTGTTTTATTGTTGGGAATTTATAGAGTATAAGCGTTATATACATGTACAGTAAAGGTTATTCTTGCTTTATCATACCAATTGTGTGTTATTGGGTTGTGTCCTGTGAGGGGCTCCTCCCGCTCTGTCGGGATTCCTCTCAGGTGGAGGCGTTGCACCATGAGATTGCGAGAAAAAAAATATATAAATATATATAGACAACAGATTGCCTTCCCAGCAGGGAAAGCAAAGAAACAGCACTCAGTAGTATGTAGCAAAAAGATTGTATTCAAACCACATGACAGCACATGTGTAAACCAACGTTTCGGTCCACTAAGGACCTTCTTCAGGGCCCTCCCAATGCCAGGGTCTTTTCATGGTGACCTTTTTTCGAGCCCCTTAAATGTAGTCTGAGGACCCCAGGTTAGACAAAACACTGGTGTCCACCTTGGAATTGTTGTGTATGACTGGTGACTGGCAATTTGCTGAACTTGTCAATATACCAAGATAAAATATGTTTGCCAAAAGAGTCTGAGCAGTAGTATCTCTTATTTCTTATTATCTCTTACTGTACATGCAATGTCTTGTATATCACGTATAACCTTTCTCACTTAATGTAACTATGTATTTGAACCAAGTATTTGTCATCATAACTCTGTGCCCAGGACATACTTGAAAACGAGAGAGCAACTCTCAATGTATTACGTCCTGGTAAAACATTTTATAAATAAATTGTAGTACTATTTAACTCTTGTGTAGTACTGTTTTGTGTTATATGGAGTTATAAGATAAAATTAATAACTCCCATAAATGGTTAATAAGTCTACAGTAAAAAAAAAAGGTGCAGTGATACATCTACAATCTGCAGAGCTTGTGACAATGTTGATGAAGGGGGTTTCTGCCCACAAAGGACTGTGATAAATGAGCCCTGTAACATCCTGGTGTAAATGTGCAGCAGTTATGTACCAGCCTCATTATGGAGTGATTTATGCTCATCATTAGACACCAGGAAAATGCCTAGAGAGTAAATATTTAAGCAAAGGCATTGTGCATAGCTATGCTGAAAAGATCACATTAAAGTACTTTGCAAAGTGCTTACAATTTGTAGTTAAAATCAAGGACAGAACATAGAACACAGATACACAGTAAAGTACATATATATATTATATATATATATATATATATATATATGTGTGTATATATATATATGTATATATATGTGTATATATATATATGTATATGTGTATCTAAACTAAAAACATATGGTCATTTAGTTTGATTCTTTGGCCAAAGTATCTTAAGCCTGCACACCAAACGCCAAGGTAGACCAAATCTGTGCAGGTCCTAACACTAATCAAATTCTTAACCTGTATAATACCAGGAAGAAAACTTTATAATAAAGCTGTTGTGATTAGCTGCATAGTTATTAGTTTGAAGCTCTTATTTACCTGTATAATACCAGGAAAAGCTGTGTATCTGTGTCATTGGAAGTAGCATTGGGCTCTGTCTGTGTTCTATGTTCTGTCCTTGATTTTAACTATATATTGCCATGCCCAGTAGCACTCCGTTATGACACTCATATGCAAATATATATATTGTGGTTACTTTGGGGGTATATAAATTAGGAGCTTACTGGTTTTCTCTGTTTTGCTTAGAATTGTAGTTTGAGCAGTGTGTTTCACTCCACTTCCTGCCTTGGTGAAGCTACCACCTTTAGTATTGCAAGAGTGTGCGTGGACCTGCAGAAAAGGAACAGGGTCTACCAAATGTAGCATAAGTTGTGTGAATCCTACTAGTTATACTCCAATTGTGCCTTTTCATCTTTATTTGATTCAAATAAGTAATTTCAAGTCATATGTTAGGAAATGATTTCATTTATTTAAGTTATTTTAAGTAAATGGCTTTAAAAAGAAACCTACAGTAGTATACAATAAAAATCTAGAAATGCATAAACTGAAAAGACTTGTATATACTGTACATTTCTTAAAAGGCAGAAATGTTACTGTAATCCTCAGAAAATGTCTGCAGAAAATGCCGGAAATCAAAGCGTTCAAGAACAATCACAACTGCTGTTTTTCTAAAAAGAGATCCGTGATTTAGACGGCAAAACCAATACAGTATGAGAGTAAATATTAATAATAGGCTGAGATTTACTATCTTGAAAAAATGAACGTAATCAGCAGAAAATGGCCTTAAAAGAATCCATGTTGAAAGCAAAAAAAAATCTTGCTGAAAGATTTGATACAGAGTAAAATGTAATAATTTTGAATGTGAAATCAATGTCTCTATCCCCACAGGAACCTTTCAGCAATAGCCTTTCTTCCAAGTTACATCTTTATCATCCCAAAAATGTATTATGTGACCATCTGAATTCCTGCTGAAACAATATTTTTAGCACTGTGGGACAAATTATTAAGCAACGTTTCTTCTTCAATTATTTGTCCATATGGAAAATAACTTTATTGCAAGTTTCCTTTTCATATCAGTAGTTTTCAAGGTATTGCAGTGATCTTGAGGCTAAAAAAACAGCTGTTACCAAGAAGTATTATTTATTTGCTTTCACGGTCCATAAACTTTGGAGAACTGCAGCTTTATCAAATGCTCAAACACTAGCTGTTAGTAAAATGTAAATATTAAGAATTGGTTATCAGTTTCAAGCAATTAACTTTATTTAATGTGAACTTTAGGCAAGCAAACTGCAAATGTAGAAAATAAATGATTAAAGTGTGTGCGTGTCTGTCCAGGTGTTACCACCCATTATATGCATTGTGGATTTCTTTGACATATATCTATATGGTCTGTGAATATTCTGAATTAATCCAAATGCATGTGAGATTGTTTGTGTTTAAGGGCAGATTGTACATGTATGTTTACTAAGGCTTTTGTGTCCGTTCTGCGATCATATTCCTGCTTTCCCCGCTTGGCAAGAAAAGGTGTCTCATGCGTACATGATGAAGATAGTAATTTATTTCATATATAACTTTGCATGTAAACTGCACTGTACAAAATAGGAGCAGCAGCAGCAATGCCTCCATTTGGGGAGTTATTTTGCATAATCTGAATTGGAGATCTATTCTATTCTTGGCTCTGGGGATCCCTGTTCCCAAAAAAATATATTTTATTTTTATATGCCTGTAAAATGAATACAAATCAAAGATGGCCGCCAGCGTTGTCCACGTCATGCTCAAAGACATTGCAGCTTCCTGTAGACCCGTGGAAGTAATGATGGCAGAAATATTGATTTCCAAGAATTGACTGGAAACACCAGCACAAAAAGGGATACATATATTGGGAACCGGGATGTCCCCAGAGATTAAATAGACGTAAAAAGGGTGCAGTTCAGCTCCCTCAGCCCGCCACCCCAAAATAAATTCTGTAGAAAAATGAGAAAGGAAAAAAAAAGAAAAAAAAATCGTAAGGGGGCATTGTTGTTCTAAGGTCACATAGTCAATAAACACACAGATACCAAACAAGCTCTGAGAAACCACAAACATTACTACATTATTATTATTTCCAAAGTGCCAAAAATACACGGTGCAATACCAATATATTCTCTTAAAAAAGGGTCATTTAGTTTAACCCTTTGGCCAAAACGTCTTAAGCCTGCTGCCACATCAAGGCATGACCGTTTGCAGGTCCTAACACTCCCTGAGTTACAATTATTTTTTTACCTGTATAATTACAGGAAGAAGGACCTGCATTGGATCTGTCGTAACCCAGCAAAATGAAACTGACCTGCCAACTTGAAAAGTGGGAAGGGGCGAGCTTGAACCTTGGGGGGGAGGGGCCACTATCCTCCCAAAAACAGCTGAGACCAGCTGCACATAGTTAATAAACACACAGATACCCAACAAGATCTGAGAAACCCCAAACATTACCACATAATATATATGTATTTGTGTCAAAAGGAGTGCTAGTGGGCATGGCTAATTGATAAAAGGTCACATAGCCAACCCTGGTTGTCACAGAGGGTTGATAATTTTGTAGGCTAGCTAGCTTTTTAGCTGCTACTTTGCAATATATTGAAGTAAAGGGATTAAAGTAATTGTTGCTCACTTTATATGTATGATGGGTATTTATTAAAACGAGTGCCATTTTTTTTCTTCTCCTTTTATTCAGCGTTTGAAGACTATCTTGTAGATGTATGTTTTATCCATGATGGAAGATCACCATCCTCCACCACTGGACAGCTCTCAGCTACTAACTACTGAGATTCTACCTGCTCCCATTGTTAATGGGGATGGAGCCCAACAGGTAAGAACAAGGAAACCTTTATCTGTTCAAAGTTGTGTCTGTGTTCTTTGGATAGTCATTGACTTACCTCATAGAAGTTGGGCCAACCCAGTTATTAGTGGTTACCTACAAGACTACTTTCCTACAAATTTCCCTCTGAAAATGTTCACAAAGAAAGCATTGTGCTATATAGAAAAATGTTTGCCAGTTGTTATTATTATGGGTCGTGCGTAAAGAACCAAGAACAAAATGGATGTTGATTTAAAAAAAAAAAAAAAAAAAACCTGATTAGAGCTGGAGAGTCCCATGGCGCCAAATCACTCTATTTTAAGCTCCGGGGACCCCCCACTCCCCGAGATACTTCATTGTAGCTGCGGGTGCACTTCCTGTTTTATTTTTTGAAGATGGTGCTGGCGGGTAACCATGACATTGCACCTTCATATTGCTCAGTTTGGTGGCCATTTTGTTTCCTTGGAATGGGGGCCAGAAGACCAGCCGCTAAACTGAAAGTATCTGTAGAACTGGGGTGGTCCCTACAGCTGAAAATAAAGCGGGTGAGCGCTGGAGGACTCCCCGTGTTAAATCATGTTTTAACAAAAACTATTACAGTCTCTATCTCTCTATCTCTCTCTATATACTGAATGCACAGTAAGGCTAATGCAGCAATGAAAAATAAATATTTTTTAAATTTTGGATTGTTAATTGTTCTACAGACGAGCCAACGAGTATTCTAAAACTTGCCTTAAACTAGCCAGGTACATGTGGGGACATTTCAGTGACATTTCTGCAGAGGCTAATGGCCCATCGGATTAACACAGCATGGTTCCCTGGCAGTCCCATTCAGTTTGAATTGGACTGCCAGGGACCCCCGCTGTTAATCCGATGGGCCATTAGTCTCTGCAGAAATGTCACTGAAATGTTGCAGCATGTACCTGGGTCTTTTTGGTAATTGCCACTGGTTTGTTTTAGAATAACCGTCGTCACTACAGTATATACACACTAATATGTAAAATACAAGAGTTTACACATTCTAATGGAACGGTAGGGAAGTGCAGATTTGCACCGTGAACACCATAAAAAGATAGTTTTCATCATGAAGCCTCATAATTGTCTGGTGAGACTGTCACAATTTAATAGATGGACAACACCAAATACAGAAATGTGTGAGGGAGGGGGGTTCAAAAACTGAGATTTGCCATACAATGGCCTGTTAATCATTGATTTGGTGTTGGTTATTATCCCTCATGAGGCAAGTCAATAGTATGCTAAACATGTTTCTCAAAGTGGCATCAGCCATAACTCAGAGCAGTGCTCTATGTACTGTGCATATTTGCAGCTAGGTGTAAATTGGTCTTGTAGTAAAAAAATATATAGTCGGCTACCTACAGGACACTACTGATCTGCTGGACAAGTTAGCTGCTATTGGTCTTTTTCCAGAAGGAACCATTATGGTTGCGATTCCCCACAAAGATGGTACAGTATAGCAGCATGCCAAGAATATCTTGAGCATCAAGATCTACCCACAGAGGCTATTCTACAATTAACCAAATTCATACTTGCACAAAATTAGTTCTCATTCTGTGAGGACATCTACTTTCAATGTGACAGCTATGCACACAAAGATGGCCTCTCACTACGCATATTTGTTTATGGCAAAGTTTGAAAATTATTTCTTGTCCACCTGCAGCACTAAATACCTATCTTATTTCTGCTGCATAGATGATATTCTGATTATTTGGACTGCCACTGAACAGAATTTTATCCAATTTCATGAATGGTTTAATGAACTCCATCCCCAAATTAGCCTAAAACTGAGCCATTCCTACACACTAATTTTCTTGACACCACAATCCATATAAAGGACTAGAAAATGCATCCCGATGCCACAAACACACTGACTGACCTACATACTTAAGGTATGTCTGCTTCCACCCCAGACATAGAGAACACTCATTTATAGCTAAGCCATAAGGAACGGCCAGACCTGCTCAGATGCTACAGACTGGGACGAGCATCTTGATATACTGGGAGGAACTTCATAAATCATGGTCACAACCCCAGGATTGCAGAAAACCAAATACACAGAGGCACCAGCATGCACAGATAATACCTCTTTAAATACAAATCGAAACAGGAAGAAAACCGGGTACCATTAAAGATGCAAAGTTGTTACCTACAATACCTAACTGTGCAGAATAACTAAAGATTTACAATCAACCCTCCATAAAGATGACATTGAAATCTTTGCAGAACCACCCCATCTCTCCTACAGACAACCACCAAACTTCAGACAACTTCTTGTAAGGAGCTCCTTGTCCCAGCCTATGAGTCAACCCAAAAAATGTGTGACCTGCTCACACATTGTAACCACAGACCGGATACCTACAGTATACCACACACATCAGGAATATAACATTCTAGAATCCTTCACCTTTGCCTCATCCAACGTTATATACATAATAACATATACACCATGCACACAACAAGGTGGAATATAGGTGAAAGCACAAAGCATAGAAAAAAAGAATAAACCTGAATCACCATTAATCATTTTAAAATAAATAAATATACACCTGTACGGGGAACACTTTCGCAGCCCCAATCATAATATCATGGACGTGAAAATTACAATTATCAAGGGTAATTTCAGAAGTCGGAGAGAGAGAAAAACATAGAAATATAAACTTTTGCAAACTTTTGATACATTGAATAAGACTTCATATTTATGAAATATAAATACAGTATACAGGTGTACCCCGCTTTAAGTACACTCACTTTAAGTACACTCGCGAGTAAGTACATATCGCCCAATTGGCAAACGCCAGCTCACGCATGCGCCTGTCATCACGTTCTGAACAGCAATACCGGCTCCCTACCTGTACCAAAGCTGTGCGCAAGCAGGGAAACTATAGAGCCTGTTACAAATGCGTTATTTACATCAGTTATGCACGTATATTACGATTGCAGTACAGTACATGCATCGATAAGTGGGAAAAGGTAGTGCTTCACTTTAAGTACATTTTCGCTTTACATACATGCTCCGGTCCCATTGCGTACGATAATGCGGGTGTACCTCTGTAATGAGGTATCTCTGTATACGGAAATCCTGCTCACTACACCTCACACCTTTACTCAAATTCCTGATTTATCTAGATGTCCTTTTTATGCATTACTGCGTTACCCTAACCACCTGCTCAGACACCTCATACTCATCGTAATTCCTGCTCAATTTACATTTCCTTTTTCTACATTTCCATGTTACTGGAAGTAGGAAAAGCGGATGGTCACTACTCCTATTAACACTACAAGCTAGTAAAATAAAAATGCTTTATTTAGAAAAAAAGGCTAGACATCATAGTAGAACCACTCTGACGCGTTTCATCCCTAGCATGGGACTTTATCAAAGAGTATATGGTTCAGTACACAGACACATCTTATATACATGTGAGCCACATCTGATTGGTCAAAACCAAATTGGACACAGCAGGTAGTAATAAACACATGAATGAGAACATATTAACACTGGCATGTCTGTAATACAGCAAAAAAAACTCATATCACATGGTGAACTATATAATATACTAACCAAAAAAGAAGAGAAAGAAAGAAAAAATAAAAGAATATATAGAGATTAAAAACAAAGAACATGGTATAATGTCCAACGCAAATAATTAAAAATTCTAAATAAGGAAAAAACATCATGGAAGAGAAGAAAATAATCATGGGAGATAAAGACCAACTATGCATAATTAATACCGTTAGGTATTAATGCAATGGTATAGGTAAGTATAGATAATACAGTAATACAGGTAATATGTTCTCATTCATGTGTTTATTACTACCTGCTGTGTCCAATTTGGTTTTGACCAATCAGATGTGGCTCACATGTATATAAGATGTGTCTGTGTACTGAACCATATACTCTTTGATAAAGTCCCATGCTAGGGATGAAACGCGTCAGAGTGGTTCTACTATGATGTCTAGCCTTTTTTTCTAAATAAAGCATTTTTATTTTACTAGCTTGTAGTGTTACTAGGCGTAGTGAACATCCGCTTTTCCTACTTCCATTTACTCAACTGGTATGGAGCACACAGCAGTCTCTGAGGCTACAGGTGATTATTATCAACACTAAACGGAGGCGGTATCCAGCTGATCTGCACTACGGCAACACCCTGCACGCAATATCCCAAGTCCCAGCACGGCCGTTTGCTTCTGGAGGCAGAACCAGTGAGATCGGAGGGTTGGAGCGCTCTACCCGGGGACCCCAGTGCAGCACAGCCGGTGAGCTCTGTGACACTGCCTACACGTCATCTGCCTTGGTCACAGCGCGGCTGGTTGCCTTGCGGTATAGAGCCCCAGTGTTATTCATGGGCTTGATCGCACTACCCGTGGGACCCCAGTACAGCGCGGCCGTGGCTATCGGTGACGCAGCCCCTACGTCATCAACATCGGTGAGCTGAGGGTTTTGGCATACACGCCAGGCAGCAGATGAGTTGCGGTGTCCATCGGCAGATCAGCGAAAGGAGCACCCGGTTCTTTGATTCCTCTACAGCTGGGATTCCCCTGCCATATACAGGTTGGAGGGGATTTTTTGCTTCATCACATCCCACGGCTGAAAAGGTGGCAGGATTACCGGTCGGGTCAGGTTAGCATTATTGGGACTATTATTGATCAATAGTTGATGTGGCTGCGGTCTCACTGCTTTGTATCTCTGGTTCACATTTGCAATTAACCCCCGACTGGTGTGCCCATACCTTCATAGCCACCTTGACTTTATTCCTTAATACTTATTATTTTACACCTGCCTAAAGACATTCCTAGTTACTCCTGGACAGTGATTGCATTTTTTGCTTGTTTTTTATGATTGCAGCATTGGAACATTGGGGTACACTCTCCATTTTTTCTATTCTACATTTCCATGTTACTTTGTGTATCACACTCATTTACATGTGTATATCCAGACTTACTAGGATGCAATTTTTATATAAATGACATGCGTTTTCAGCTCTTATTAATAATAAAAAAAAACATCTGCCTGAAAAAGGGAACTTTCTGGTGCTGAAAACTTGCCCTCTTTTTTTTTTTAACCACAAGTTAGCTATTAAAGATTTTTATTTATTTTATTTATAAAAATGTTTTACGAGGAAGTAATACATTGAGTTAGCTCTCATTTTCAAGTATGTCCTGGGCACACAGTTATAATAATACATGGTTACATTAAAAGAACAGGGGTTATACTGTCAATTCATAGACATTTCATGGACAGATATACAGCTCAACCCCATTATAGCACGATCCGCTACAACGCGGATCTGCTTATAATGCGGTCTGAGCGTGGCTCCTGATTAAAAAACATCTCCATAGTTATATATATATATTATAGCATTCAATGCTTTATTGCTAATGTACACATACATACATACACACACAGACACCTCCCCCTACACTAATAATTTTACCATACCATGTAGGAATCAAACCCATGACCCTTCCTACACTAGTAGCAATTCTCTTGCTGCTACACCATAGGATTGGTGTGATGTCATTGACTCTATAAACAAACTTAACTTCTACTGCAAAGTTTGTTTATAGAGTCAATGACATCACACCAATCCTATGATGTAGAAGATAGAGAATGCTACTAGTGTATGAAGGGTCATGGGTTCGATGCCTTCATGGTATGGTATAATTTATAAATTATTAATTTATATAATAATTTATAAATGATAAAATAAATAAAATAATAATTTATAAATTATACATTATAATTAAAATAAAATTATTTACCATACCATGCAGGAATCAAACCCATTGACACACTGGTAGCAATTCTCTAGCTGCTACACTATAGGATTGGTGTGATGTCATTGACTCTATAAACAAACGTAACTTCTACTGCACAGTACTGGAAGGCACTAAGAACTGTTAAATAACTCTATATCCTCATAGCGGTGACATTGGGATATCTGCAGCATTCTATAAAGGGGTGGTCCTGATTGTATGAGAATGAATGAAGGACAGCAGAATGCTTCAATGAAGCTGCTTGACACTTTTTTTTTTTTAATTAGACAAGTGTTGTTAAATATTTTTTTTTAAACGTAATATTTCCATGGTAAAAAGGCTTAAAATGGTTTTTACAATTTGTATTTAAAGTGATGAGGCCACCAGTCCTCAAAGCCTTCGTTAAATTGTTAGATGTGCTCTTTTGTTGACAGAGCAATTATGATTCCACCACCAAACAGATAAACATAAGTAGTTTAAGTGCTTGAATCCAGCATTCTGAACAAAGAGATCCATATTTATTTACAACATACAAATAAGTAAGAAAAAAAAAGTTCCTTTCAAGGGGCAATCCCTCCTAGAGGCAAAGTGTACTAATAGCAGTGACACGTTTATATTAGAAACATTTAGAAACGTAGTATCTTTTTTGGCGCTCTGATAATCACAGGGGGGGATAAAGGTAACACTCGAATCAGTACTACTCCCTATATTTAGAGGCCCTTAGGAAGAAATGCAAAGTTTAATTTCCAAGGAAACAAAATAAAACAAATCTATGCTTTTAGCCAGGTGAGGGTAGTTGAAGGAATCCAATTAGATTGTTAATTTGTTAACAAAAAGTTATTTTTTGGCTGGTTGTGCGCTTTAATGGTGATTTAAAAAAAAAAATGTCTAATGATGCAAATTACACAGAGGGTGTGGTATCCATTAAACCACAATAGTGCTGGGCACTGGCACATGGAAACTCACCACAATGGTTTCCATGCAACATTTTTTTTTATGACTGAAGCACTTATTCCCATGACCTGTTATTTATATTATTTGTTATTTATATGATTATCACTTGTATTACTACTGTGAAGCGCTATGTACATTATGGCGCTATATAAATAAAGACCTACAATACAATACAACAGTGCCAACAAACACTAAAATTGAAACCACAACCTATGAAAATTTGTTATAGGAGTTTGCGGGGGGTGGGGGGGTTGTTTGAGGAGGGAGGTTTTTTTCTTATGCAGGTGGCATTTGGGGGGTTTGTTGATTTGAGGGGGGGAGGATGTTTAGGATGTTTGCTGAGCAGGGTGGAGCGAGTTTCTCAGGTGCAAGATACACTGGCGACACACTTTATTCGAGCTCGGCTAGTCCCACGAATTCGGGTATACCCGGGTATATTGAGGTTTGTGACTGTTTTCTGCCCGAGTGCATTTAGGTATTTTCCAAGCAGGGATTGAAGCATTTTATTCCCGCTGGCTGCAATACTGCACAGTATATATATATATACTGCATTACAATTCATGAATTTATGCCATCTGGTAGACACGCGAAGCATTGCAGCCTATTAAATCCTAATCATTATCATTTAACAGATCAGCCGCCCGTCAGCCAGGCATGAACCCAGGCTGGGAAGGCAAACACAACGGGGCTTGTCAGAGGTAAGGAGCGGCGCATTCCAGGTATCTGCCAGGTACATACTGGGTATTTGCTCGAATAAAGTGTGTCGGTGCAGTAGTGACACACACTGGGTTAAGAGGACTCCCAGGATGAGGTAGGAATAAAGGTCCAGGAGTTTGTGACCCTGTGGTCCTCTTCTGCCAAGGGAGAGGAGATCCGTATGCTTCTTTGCAGCTGCTGCATGCTTTCTCTCGTAGAGCTGCTGCCAGATGCTCCCCATTCGGGACCTTTGCCCCCAGTACTCCACCGCCATAATTACTGAACACAGGACGAATCGCCGCAAGTCACATCGCCGTCACCGACAGCGCCGCAGGGCACCTCTGACGCAAAGGACACTCGGCGCGGCCGCCAGCAGTGGGATATTCAAAAATGTGTCCTGCCTGCTGATGGCTGCGCTGTGTCCTGCACGTCGGAGTATTGTAATGTACTTTTGGATATTTTTGAAAATGAATTTTTTAAATTAAACTTGCATATTTAGTTGGCGTTTATTTATTTCTCAACCATATATACATATATTATTTTTTTTTTTTTTACTATCTGACAGAGTAGTGTTCCAAAGGGGCCAGACCACAAAATATTACCTTAGCATGAGCAAACTGTGCAAGGGCCACTAGTTTCAGACCCCTGGTCTAAGGCTTCGTCTCTGGTGGCCACGGCTGTGCGTGCGCGCTGCACACAAAGTACAGCCCTCTATGGGGCAGGCCCCAGTCAGCGTGTGCGCGCGCACAAGCCACGATACGCGACCGCCTTTGCCAAAAGACAAGATTTTTGTCTTTTTGGCGCGGCATCCGAGCATTGGCCACGTCATGGCGGTGGTTGCCACGTCCCCCCGTCCCCCTCCTGTCGAATCTCCTGCTCTTCACTGGAAGCGCAACCGCAGACTACAGGTCGCGGCTGAAACTGGTGCACACGCTGCCAGGTGCTCCGGCGTGAGCGTGCACGCAGTGACTGGGGCTGTAGCCTAAGGACTGAAGGAGTAGCTTTGTTTTAAGAATGGCACCTAAGAGGCTTTTGGGGCTGGTGACTCATTGTGCCTGCGCACACTATCAGAGCGATATCATAATGATCAAAGGCTAACCAACTGAAACAGCAGGACTGTGGTGGGTGGAAGTGGGGCAGAGAGATCAAATGCCGTAATTATTCAACTTTAAAACAGCCTTTTTGTTTTGTTTTTTTAATATATAAATCTCTACAAGAGCTTATTCTGACCTTACTTTCATGTTGTGCAATCATGTCATTTCTTTTTTCATTTCTTTGATGCTAATCATATTATTTAACAAAGAACAGCGAATGTTACAGACAACATATGCTACAACATTTGTTACCACCTGGGTACATAATGCTATGTTTCTCGGAAGTATTATTTTGATTGACACATTTCCCCAGCAGTCTCATTACCACTTGTGATGATATACACTGCAAACAATTATACGCATGATAGATGATCTCAAAGCCTCCAAGTATTTCTGGCTGTGCTAACAACGTGATGTCATTTCTCATTTCTTTTTCATTTCTTCTAATGTCTTATTATGAGATATAAAGTGGGACGAGGGAATTGGGGGAGAGTTCACAGACCCAGATTTAATTCATTATGACATGAAATAAACCTTTCACATATTTGAACCTTTATAAAAGCACATAGTGCTTCAGGGTCTCTGAGCTGACATCATTCACTGAAATAAATAAAAAAAATGTTTTTTTTATTTTTTTTCCAAAATAGCACCAACAAGCGAAGTAAATGTCCGCAGTGCTGGGGAATTAGGAAATGTAAAATTATTGTTTTTTTAAGCCACAAAAGCTCAGATCTACATTCTTAACAGTGCACATTAAGTCTCACTAAGTGCACTTAAGTCTCCGCGAGGACAAAAGGACAAGCAGATCCTGTTTGGACTGTAAGTGCAGAAGGAGAGAGCACCTCTCGGCTCTAAACCACCTCCATTTCTTGGTTCATCATAGCATGATACTGAGGCCAGAGGGGATCCCTAGCTCAGAAGTACTGCTAAGGCCATCAGAACCTATATTGCAAACCATAAGGTTCTGGCTTGCTCCTTCATGCCCCAACCAGCTACCACCCCCCCACCCCCCTCTCCTTTCCTTTCCCAACAACAAGCTGCAAAGGCGAACCAATAACCTGGTACTCGTCATAGGCACCTCTGCTGATCCTAAGCAAATAATGTATTTCCACAGCAAAGGGCCCTTCCAGTAACATACCAGGGGCCCAATGCAATTGTTAGCACTTTATTCCAGAACGAGAATGTAGAAGATGCAAATACAAGTACAATTATACAAAAGTGTGTGTGTGTGTGTGTGTGTGTGTGTGTCTCTGACCACTGTTCACTGACTTGAGCTGCTCAGCGTAATAATTTAGTAGGCACACTTTCTCAACTATTCTTTTCCCCTTAATAATTAATAACTATAAACGAGCACAAAATCGATATCCATACTCAACTGTATTTTGGGGGGAAAAACAGATGTAGGCTTTGATCGTATTCTAAATATTAACTTGCGAGTTATCTATGACATTACTTTGATTACTTTCTGCCAATAAACATTGTTGCGAGTCGATGCCCTGATCATATGACTAATACAAATTGATCTGCTCTGATATACCTCACACATTGTCCTGAGCATTGCCTTGAAAGAAATCATCTTGGAGAAATTATTACTACAACTAGGACAGCATTGCCTGAGGTGAGATTACAATATTAAAACTCATGACTCATCAAAATAAGAAATGCGCTTGCAAACATCCCATGTTAACATGTAACATTCCTACTGGCTCCACTACACAGGCTACTCAGATTTTGCCTTCCTTTAAAATAAAAAATAAAAAAATAAAAAGGTTAGCTGAAAACTAAACCTAAATAAATACAACTGATGCAAGAAGTTGATTTATAGTGCAGCAGCCCCACTTAGCAAGTGTATGGAATTTGTAATAATGCAAGCACTCACCTAACACTACACTTGTGCTTAAGTTCAAAGGAGCAAACCATGCAATATCCTACTTTTTTTTTTCTTCCAATAAATCAGTTCTGTTGTATTAAAGTAATAATATCCCTGAAGAAGGGCAATACTGGCCAATAATGCCCTGCTCTGAGGGGATTATTACTATTAAAGGCTAAATGTAGGCTTATTTTTTTATGGGGGGGGGGAAGAAACAGACACTTTTGTAGTCATATTGATTTTTTCAGCATGATTGTCTACATTCTTATGCTTTTACTGAACGTTTATTAAAAGGAAATTGTACATATACACAACCCTATATATATATATATATATATATATATATATATATATATATATATATAAATATATATATATATATATATATATATATATATATATATATATATATATATATATATATATATATTTTTATATTTATTAACACACATACCCAGCAAGCTCAAACGCCCACACCCACCTAATCTTGACTATATGTAATGCCACATAGAGTGCTACTGGGCTGTGGCACATGAATACAGCAAACACAGGGGGTGCCCAGTGCTACGTCCAAATGACAAACCATACATGGTAATACTTACAAGAAATGATGCTTCAGTGTAAATAATAATGCTAATGCTAATAATAATAAAATATGTTTTTTTTAGTTAGAAATTTTGGCCAAAACATCATAAGCTTGCACACCAAATCGTCAAGGTAAACCATAATAAGTGCAAGTCCTACACTACACTGCATTTGTTCCCTATACCTCTGTATGAGGGGGAAGAACCATAATAGATTCATTACCTGCAGCAAGAGGAGAAGATCCACCATTAAAAAGGGGGAGGTGACGTGACACCTCCCCCAGAGCTCACTTCACCTCCCCCTTTAAAAAAAAAAAAAATATATATATATACATAAAAAAAAATATATATATATATATACACACACACACACACACACACACACACACACACACACACACACACACACACACACACACACAGCAGTCCCCCCCTCTATATACACAAACACACTGCAGCCCCCTGTAAACTCACACTGCAGACACGCATACAAAACACTCTGCACACCTCCTCCACCCACAAAACACACACTGAAAACAATGCAGCCCACCTCTGCACCCACAACACACACAACAGACATACAAACCTTTCCCCTCACTCTCCTGTGCAGAGCTCTCTGCAGGCAGGGCGAGGGAGGAGTCAGTGCCTTGCTGGTGGTGCCTCCTGTCCAATCACCACCCCTGTCTAAGAGCTGATCTCACTCTTTGTGAAAGAGAACTGAAAGCCGATTGGCTGAAAAATTTGGCAGGGTGCCAAAAATTCAGGGCCATTACTGATTGGTTAAAATTCTGGGCATTATCCAGAGCAGGGATTTCAATAATGCCTGGAATTTAACAGCTTTAGCCTATAATAGATGATACTTTAATTTTTTTTATTTTACATTTTTGCATATTAATGTAATCTGTTTTTAAGACTGCAGATTTGTTTTTGTTTCAGGTTCTGTGTGTTACTTATTAGATTATTTATTAATCATGTATTGATGTGTTTTTATATGGTTTTTATTTACCCTATGTGCCCTGGTTATGTGTAACATTCAATTATTTATTATCTTAATTGTTTTCTCCCAGTGTTTTTCTAATTGGTTTATGTGCATGTCTATTTAAATCATGTACTTAAGGTTTGTCCAATCAGATTTAAGCTAGCACAGTATTTATATCCTGAATACTCAGGGTGTTTCATTCCCTGCCGAAGTCGGCAAGCGCCCGACAAAACGCGTGGAAATGTGATGTCATCGCGCAAGCACATAGGGTACGTTGTGTTCCGCTGCTAACTAAGGGACTCCTGTATACTGAGATTGCCTCTGGCACCTCGTTTTGATGAGCTGCAAGAGGTGAGACCGTTACCATCTCCCACTGTGCCTGCTTTCACTGTTACTCTGTCTGCAGTCGTTTCTGCTGTGTGAGCGTTCCAGCAGCAGGTCTAAAGGCAACTGGCTTTCAGTGGGTATACATAAAGGTCTCCCCCATCGATCTCAGCTGATCTATACCAGGAGTCTGTGTGTAAAGATACCTTTACGTGAATGTTACTCATTATGTCTTGTAAGGGTGTATTATCTACCTTACTTTTATCTAAATAAATTTTATTTCATCTGTATCATAAAATAATGCACTAGGGGAGTGCGCTTTTCTCTCTTTTTTTTTTTTTTTTTGTCCAGGTATGTAAAACCATGGAATTTAAAGAGGGTGTACTTTCTTTTTCAAACCACTGTATAAAAAAAAATATATATATATATATATATATATATATATATATATATATATATATATATATATATATATATATATATATATACACATGAAGGTCAGTCAGCACACTGTAGTAGAATAGGTTGTAATAGCAGATGCTAGTCCCATAGAGAATAAGTATGATACGAACCATGCGGTCTGCTGTCTCTTTACTGGTCTTTGGATTGGTTCGTATCATATATATATATATATATATATATATATATATATATATATATATATATATATATATATATATATATATATATATATATATATATATATATATATATATATATATATATATATATATATATATATTTTTTTTTTTTTATTATTTATTTATTTGTTTTATACAGTGGTGTGAAAAAGAAAGTACACCCTCTTTGAATTACATGGTTTTACATATCAGGACATAACAATCATCTGTGCCTTAGCAGGTCTTATAATTAGGTAAATATAACCTCAGATGAACAACAACACATGACATATTACTCAGTCATGATTTATTTAACAAAAATAAAGCCAAAATGGAGAAGCCATGTGTGAAAAACTAAGTACACCCTTACTACTTCCATAGGAATTAAGATGCTAAGTAGCAGACAGCTGCTGCTAATCAAATGCCCTTGATTAATTGATCATCAGCAAGTGTGACCACATCTATAAAAGCCGAAGTTTTAGCAGTTTGCTGGTGTGGAGCATTCAGGTGTGTGTTAACTCAATGCCGAGCAGGAAAGACATCAGCAATGATCTTAGAGAAGCAATTGTTGCTGCCCATCAATCTGGGAAGGGTTATAAGGTAATTTCCAAACAATTTGAAGTCCATCATTCTACAGTGAGAAAGATTATTCAAAAGTGGAAAACATTCAAGACTGTTGCCAATCTTCCCAGGAGTGGATGTCCCAGCAAATTCACCCCAAGATCAGACCGTGCAATGCTCAGAGAAATTGCAAAAAACCCAAGAGTTACATCTCAGACTCTACAGGCCTCAGTTAGCATTTTAAATGTTAAAGTTCATGACAGTAAAATTAGAAAAAGACTGAACAAGTATGGTTTGTTTGAAAGGGTTGCCAGGAGAGAGCCTCTTCTCTCTAAAAAGAACATGGCACACGGCTTAGGTTTGCAAAGTTGCATCTGAACAAACCATAAAACTTCTGGAACAATGTCCTTTGGACAGACAAGGCCAAAGTGGAGATGTTTGGCCATAATGCACAGCGCCACGTTTGGCGAAAACAAAACACAGCATATCAGCACAAACGCCTCATACCAACTGTCAAGCACGGTGGTGGAGGGGTGATGATTTGGGCTTGTTTTGCAGCCACAGGACCTTGAGTTGATTTGAGTCAACCATGAACTCCTCTCTATACCAAAGTATTCTAGAGTCAAATGTGAGGCCATCTGTCCGACAGCTAAAGCTTGGCTGAAATTGGGTCATGCAACAGGACAATGATCCCAAGCACACCAGCAATTCTACAACAGAATGGCTGAAAAAGAAAAGAATCAAGGTGTTGCAATGGCCCAGTCAAAGTCCAGATCTCAACCCAATTGAAATGCTGTGGCTGGGCAATTTAGAGAGCTGTGTATAAACAAATGCCCACAAACCTCAATGAACTGAAGCAACGTTGTAAAGAAGAGTGGGCCACAATGTGAGAGACTGATGAAGTAATCGTTTTCTGTATGACTTTAAGTTATTGCTGCTAAAGGTGGTTCTACAAGCTATTGAATCATAAGGTATACTTGGTTTTTCACACATGGCTTCTCCATTTTGGCTTTATTTTTGTTAAATAAATCATGACACGGTGTAATATGTCATGTGTTGTTGTTCATCTGAGGTTGTATTTACCTAATTTTTAGACCTGCTAAGTGTAAGGACCGCTCGCAGCCCTTACCTCCCATGGCTCTCCTCTCCAGCAGGGACTCACGCGCACCCGCTCCTCCTGTCGGAGGCATGTGCAGACTCAGGGCGCATACCGCCACTGCTCCTGGACCGGCGGGGGCGTGCACACGCATGCACCGCCGCGACTGACCTCCGCGAGTGCCAGCAAGTCAGCTGGTCAGCGCAGGCGCCGTTGCGTGTCCCTGTCGAGGTTGCGCTTCACGCGCGCATCAACACACCAGACCTGCAATTACAATGATGCCTGCACACCTGCCCTGCATCCTGCATCCTCCTACCGGTGCTCGACTAACCTCTGACCTCACTCCTGGGTAAGGTTTCCCATTGGCTCCCTCTAGTATATAGCTTCAGTCAGCCCTGGGCTGATTGCTGAGCATATTTTGTGTTTGCCGTGTTTGCTACAAGCTGCTTTGCTTTGTCCTCTTGTTCTTTGAATCTTGACCCCCAGACTTTTACCGGACTCCTGATCTCTGGCATCCTTGGACCTCGGCTTCGGAATTCGACTACTCTGCTCTCTCCTATCCTCGACCCCGGAATTCGACTACTCTCCGCTCTCCAATCTTTACTACGGCAAGTACCTTCTACGATCCTACACTCACTCTCCTGCCATGACCCGGTTAACCCACGACTACGAGCTGCGCAACCCGGACCCGACTGTGCGGCCTAGGTCGGTGTTTTCACATCCCCACCTCAGCCCCGCGGTCCGGCCCTGGTTTGTGGTGAGCACCCGTGACACTAAGGAACAGATGATTGTTATTATGTCCTGATATGTAAAACCATAGAATTCAAAGAGGGTGTACGTTCTTTTTCACACCACTGTGTGTGTGTATATGTATCTATCTATATCTATATCTATCTCTCTATCTCTCTATCCCTACCATAACTTAACTAAGTATGGTAAAACCTATCCCTTGCTTCATTTTTGCATAGCCAGTATAACCAACCCAACACTGAGGAGACCCATTAAGGTCGAAACAGTCTCTGTGGGTGGGTTTGCTGGCTATGCATCTTAACCCTGGTTGTGCTCAGAGCTGTGACCATGCAGCAAGCTTAAGCCTATAGGGAACCATGTTTATGGTTTTGAAGCAAAAGGTGGCACTGTGTGCTCATATGCATATTTCCCAGAATCCCTTTCTGCAGTGAAAGTGCTGTGTGCTGGGTGATAATGGTGAAAGGCGGGGTTGCAGACCTGTCTAAGACATGCAAATGAGCAAACATATTTCCATTTGATATATATATATATATATATATATATATATATATATGTATTATATATACACACATACAAACACACACACACACACAACCCAATATTAGAGGGTAAAAATGAAATACTGGTGCCTATTAAAAATAAAACGCCATAAGGGAAGTGGGTTGTGGAGAAACCAAAAGGATTTCTCCCATGTGAGAAGTGCTCGATATGTTATGCAGACACGGACAGCAGTACCGTGCTCTATCGATCGCTTCATAAATTGTTCTACTACTTACATAGTCTATTTACTGGAGTGCCCCTACAGTATTCATGGCGAACAAAAAGGATGTGCAGGAACACATAAGAAATGTTTGCAAAAGTGCCTTACATAGTGTGTCAAGACACTTTAAAACATGCGCCAACCAACATTTAAAAGGTTTGAGAATTAAGGGTATTGAGCAAGTCGCTGAAGCAAAGAGAGTGGGAAATAGATTGTTGGCATTCTCCAGGTAAGAAACCTTTTGGATATATACTTTGAATACTGTGTGCCCAAGTTATTTGAATGAGGATATTGATCTGATTCCCTTTCTAGGAAAATAAATAGGTCTTCCGGTTTATATGCATTTGTTTATGGATCTATACATGAATGCATGCATATATCCTTTCGTATGTTGAATCTGTTCCATATTTATCTCGGTTTTTACTGATGTTTATCATGATAACATTGGGAAAAGTTTATGAATCTTTGTAATGTGTGTAATATATATAATTTTTTTTTTTAACTGAATTATCTTGTATTGTATATTTATTAGCCTGTATAATTTTCCGGGTTTAGGAGCACTAACGTTATAGCACTCCTTCCACGGGTACATAATAAGATCAAGTAGCGAGGAAGGGAACCTGTATGTAGTAAAGGAAGAATCCAAGCACTCCAGTGGTCCTTGAAGAAAAAATGTGTTTGTTCAAGCAGTATCCTGTTTGAATAAACACCTTTTTTTCATCACCAGAGACCATTTGGGTGCCTGGATTCAAATTTCTTTGACCTGTTAACGATATTGTAACTTTGTGCATCTCGTAAAACTATTGTTTTTCACATTGTAATGTTTGTCATAATATCCTGAGATATTATGCATTTTAATCAATATGGTGCTTTAGGGGTTAATGTGGTTACCGGTTATTTTAAAAATACAATATATTGGGTTTATGACAGGTCAAGACTCTAACTGGCCAGAGCTTCACAGATGACTTAATTGGTGAGTTATCACGTATGGCCCACTAAAAGTACCAGATGGGTTGTATGGAGTTTTTATAGTCTCAAGACAAGAGTAGTTGTTTTGCCAGAGATGAGATTAAATATGGCTCTCTTGATAACTTTATAAACCGGATCCTTTTAGAGCTACTTTCAAATGCATTCTCTTGTGGGTTCTGGAAATAGTAATCTATCTAGATGTCTAGTAAACGTATTGTCTAGGCCTCACTACGAGTATTCCAAATACTGTGTTCGTCGGTTACAGTTCTGAGACAAGCGTCATTACCCCAGACGTGCGTTTCTTTCTACTGAACTTCGGGGTGGGCGAATCCCCGTAATCTTCAGATATTTATGCATATTCGTTGCCAAGGGAACCTATCTGCGCCGATCAGCAGCGTAGGAGTCTGTATTAGTATTTGTTCCCGAATTCACTGTTTTTTCAAAAGGCATATTTAGATAGTGAGAACAGAGAACAGTCTGGGGAGGCCCTTTATAAACGCCGGGAACAATTTCCTAGGAATTCAATAATAAATAAAATGTTAGGTGACTTCTTATTGGAATTGTATGTATGGTGTGGCTACTAAGCTCAAAACAGATAGTATAATGGGAATCCAGAGGAAAGAATGTCCCATGATTACATATAATATAATAATCTGTCTGGAAAAAACAGAAGCTGTGATGTGAGGGTAAGTATAACGCTGGATCTTCAGAAAGGTTTGAGGGTAGGTACAAGCAGGGTAAAAATCAGCCAGGTATTAGAGTGAGAGCTGGTAAGGGTAAATGTCAAAAGAGGAATAATATTGATTTACCTCTATCTCTCAGTCCAGTATATACCTCTCCGTCCTGAATGGCTGTAAATCCCTTTGCTGTGTAAGGCACTATTAAGACAAAGTGCCGTCCTCTTGTAAACTTGAGCCCGTCGGAGCTCCCGTGTGTCGGAGCTGTTTGGAGATGAGTCCTCAGCTCCGATCCGTCCGGGAACGCTCCGTCAGCTGTTGAAGTCTTGCGGTCCCACGTGGAGATGTCAGCGTCTTCCCGTCGTTCCTAGGGAGAGATCCATATGGCGCACCCTCACCGCAACTGTGCGTCCGTCCAATCAAGGGAGTGAACACGAAGAAGGATCGATTGGTATAGGACAGCCATATCCAGTGGAAAGCACCTTCAACTCGCCAAGTTGGTGAAAAAATGTAAACTCTTTATTGCACTACATTAAAAACAAAAAACAGACAAAAAACAGAACAGAAAAAAACCTCCCGCGTTTCGGGCTATACAACCCTTTCTCAAGGAGTATGGTCTGTTCTGTTTTTTGTCTGTTTTTTGTTTTTAATGTAATGCAATAAAGAGTTTTAATTTTTTCACCAACTTGGCGAGTTGAAGGTGCTTTCTACAGGAATTGGCTGTCCTATACCAATCGATCCTTCTTATTGGAATTGGAATCTGATAGTGAGTTACCAGGGTTCTCTATGTCTTCCATCTGTGCTCTATCGAATCTATCAAAGAAGCGCTGACTCCTTACTTCCAATAGTTGGCCATTGTCAGACCGCTAAATTTGGACATGTAGCTGTCTGACAATGGCCAACTATTGGAAGTAAGTCACTGATACTAATAGGAGGGCCTAGACAATACATTTACTAGACATCTAGATAGATTTATATAATCTTGATGTTCACCCACAAAGGGTTGCCACTAGTTTTAGGCGGTATATAGATATGTGCTTTCTATACAGGTCAGTGCAGAGGTATTGCACATATTTCACTTACACACTCCTCTGAGCAGGACAGGAGCACTAACACGGCGGATGTTTTGTTTGTGCCATTGACTTTTTTTGTTTCTTGTTCATCTTCCTCTTGTTTGGTTTACACACACCAAGAAAAGGACAAAGCCAGCATTTATTTACCATGGTTCTTGTATGTTTGCCATATTATTTCCTGATAGCACCCCTCAGGTACGTATTCACTTGAGCAAGCTGAGCAGGTGTCTCTTCTGTTTATTCTTAAGAAAGGTAACTGGTCTTAAATAACTTTTTGTTCCAATAAAAGACCTGGACAAAGAATCCATCCCAGGCAAATGCATACTAAACTTAGTATGTATTTCTAAAGTATAATGTCAGGATTTATGTTTAGCCGTGTTCCTTAACCGGGGTTCGGCGGCACCCTGGGGGATTTCCCCCATCTCCCAGAGCAGGGAGAAAGCAGGGCTGTTTCCTCCATCCTGATTGCCTGTCCAGCAGCAGACAATCAGGAGGAAGTTTCAGGTGCTGGGGGGGGGGGGGGGGGGGGGTGGTGCTGACCAGAGAAGGAAGGAAGTGGTATGGTCAGTAGAGAGCTGGGATGTGGGGATTGGGTTCCTGTGTCCAGTGTGTATCTGTTCTCCTGTATTCTGGGTTTTTTTTTTCCCCCTGTGTCTTTTCCTATTGATCTGTGATTCTGTATTATTTGTGTGTCGCGGTATGTTCTGTGTATTTAGCGGTGTATCCCATATGTAGCGGTTTGCACTATTGTAGGGAGGGCAATTAAACATTATGACTATAGGTACTTAGAGAGAGAAAAGGTTAGAACTGATCTATAGCAACGAAAACAAAGAAAATGTAGGAAAATGCCAGTAATCTGCAAAGCCTTTCATGTGCATCTTTGCTGTATCTCATCTGGTTCTAGCTGACGGTACTCTGACATTTATTCTGTGGTTTGGTGACTCAAGCTTTCAAATCTCTAAGGATCACTCAAATATTTCGCGAAAAACCTATTTACAGAGCGCTACCCTCAATGCTGATAAGAACAGTAGCATAATTGCTCTTGAAGTAAGATATATAACATGATATAGATGCGACTTACACTTTATGAATGCATAATGGCGTTTGCAATTGATCTACTATTTGGACGACCAACAACTTTGACTTGGAATCTTGTGTCTAATGTGAAATGGACTTCCTTGTTTTCTGAAATGTTTTGCACACCATGCTCTGGTAATTAAGAGGCCAAGAATATTGTAGGGTTTACTTGGCCGTCAACTAAATAAATAGGAATGTGACTGCTACCTATTTTTCTCATCAGTGTATTACTCTGCTGTCACACTTAAATAGAAATGCTAAATAATTGCTAAAATATCAAATTAGAAATGCTAAATAATTGCTCTCTTGTGATCCTTGATTGCTGCCTGAAAGTAGCAGTGCCAACTACTTGATAAGTGGCTGAGTAATTTGTGTTTTAGAAGCGCACTCCATGCATCACGACATACAGCCCCAGTATTTACATGGGGCTGGAGAGGACATTGTAGCTAATCAGCTGGAGAACTGCATGGTGTCATGTCCTATCCCTTAACTCCAAAGCCAACTGGCCAAGCGCCCACCTATGTACATCTTGAATATGGACAGGATGATTGCATGAGATTTGAGATTACAGCATATGAGTCTTTATCTTCTACCTCATAACTACATCATGTTGAAGTGCTATAATTTGTGGTTACAAACTGCCATTTTCCAAAAAGTGTCACAGTAAAAAAGGTTTTCATGGTTTAATTAGGTTTGCTAATAGCTTAAAAGGTAAAGACAGATTTTTGTAACTGTAAAGTTAACTTTACATTTTATTTATGTATTTTATGTTGTAAAAAGTAGCCCCTAGTTCTATAATTGGTGCTCTGCTGTCTCCCTTCTGTTTACAGGAGTAAACATCAAACTATTGCTGGTGGCAAAGCGTAAAACTACAGCTGTGGCCCACTATATATAATTCACTATGAATGTTTACTGTTCAGGGAGCCTTTCCTTTTAGGATCAAAGTGAACTAATGGTTGTTTTCTTGTTGAGTCAGAAGCGCACTTTGCCCACTCTCACGGTGCTGCATTTCCCTGCTTGTGACACACACTACACTTTGTTTTACACCTCCCAGCCATGACCTTCGCTGCTCCACTTTTACTTAAAGGAGCTTAGTTTGCCTGGCCCAAAGTGAGTGATTGTGGGTTGGGAAAAGGAAGATTTTATGGTGTACCTTATTCATGAAACACCAAAGCGGTGCGATTGGTGTGGTTGTCCGAAAACTGGCATTCAAGTCGTTGTCAGTTTTCAATCTTTTTGGTGCTGTCCGAAGAAGGCCCTGTGTGTGCAGCATTGAGACTGAGAGAACAAACTCTGCAGCAAACTAGCACGAGCAGCCCAGGTGATTTTAATGGGAAGTGCTTGTTGGTTTGTAAGTTTTTGGGGGCAGTGTCTCCCTGTGACTTTGTTGTCGTTTACCTGTTGCACTTGCACCCATTGTTTGTCATTTATTTACCTTGTAATGTAATTTCATAAAGCGCTGCGTTCATTGTTGGACCTATGTAAATACAAAGATAGAACTAAGGGAAAGTGAATGTGTGTGCGAGGTTAGGAAACAAATTGGGAATGAAGAGAATTAGGAGAGGTGATTGGGACAGATTAGGTAACCTCATTTGATAAACACTGACATACCTGGAGACTGCAGGGACTGCATAGTGCTGTGTGTTCAACTATATTTTTATTTGGCTGATCTTGTTTTTGAGGGTTTTAATGGACGGTTTCCTGGCTAGTTTATATTTTGTCTGACTAGTTAATGCCCGTGTATGTTTACAAAATAGGGGATTGGCATGTGCTTTAGTGTAAAAAACAATACAGTGTAGAGTCTGGCATTTGGTGAAGCAGCTGATCCTGAACAGAGGACCGGTGTAGGGAGGAACGCCATCCACATCAGCCACGTAATCACGTCACATGACCCCGCGTTGCCATGGCGATGCGTCACACCAGCCTTCTGAATCACATAAATGAGTTGCAGAGGCCTCACGCGATCCCCCGGCATTTAATTTAAATGCGTTGGGGAAGAGCGCGGTGCCTCTGCAACCCCCAGAAAAATCTCGGGGTGCACACCCCTGCACTAATATATTATCACTTATCATTCTTACGCACTGTTAGACTGTTAAATGAAAAAACTGTATGTGACTTTAATTAGTTACATATTTTATTATTCACGTGTTGAGCGCCACTTTCTGCTCTTTTAAGTCACTGAATACAATTGGTGCATTGCTAGAGAGAGGGTCGGGCTCACAAAGTGGTGTGCCAGAGCCTGTTTCAGAAGAGGAAGGGGTTGTGACTTTGTAAATAGTTGCTATAGAAACAAAAAATGCTTGTTACATAATACATTAAAAATGTCATTCAGTATTGTGTTTTTTTTTTTAAATGCTACAAGTATTTTCTCATAGTACAGAACTGATTTATTTAAAAAAAACATGTAGGATATTGCTTGATCTGCAGCTTTAAAGCAAAGCTTTTATTTTGTGACTGTCAAAAAATGACTGCATTTTTATATTCTTTTGGTCTTTTATAATGTGTTCTTTTCAGATACTTTTGCTACATTTGTATGTTTAAAAGGATGTCACAATTACTTTATAGTAGATTAACAATAATTGATTTTAATGGTGCCACGCCATTAGACCCCAGAGTGAGTTAGTGTACGTGATATGTTTCTATGTCTAAACTGTTAAAGCATACAAAAAAAGTATACTTATTTTAAAATTATTGGAAGTCTGCAAAGGTTTTATAGTTAGTGGTGACTGATTTTCTAACTTTTTTTGTTGCACCCCAATTTTGTGGAAGCCCAGTCTAGCTATTCTGTCCAAATACAAAAGGTGGCAATGATAAAGAATGGGGATATAGCAGTGGTGAGAACAGTGAAACCCACACTAAACTTTCAGGATGAGTTTTAAACGGGTATCCGTCATCTGACTTTAACTTAAACATATTACTTCCACTAGAAGACAGAAAAAATCAGAGCACAGGGGCTCCTGTGTCAATGCTCAAGAGTGTACACACACAAACTCCATAACATGTTGTTGTATATAACGATTAAAAAAAATATGCATTCATGAGTGATACTTGGTACAGGCATACCCCGCATTAACATACGCAATGGGACCGGAGCATGTAGGAAAAGCGAAAATGTACTTAAAGTGAAGCACTGCCTTTTCCCCACTTATCGATGCTTGTACTGTACTGCAATCTTCATGTACGTGCATAACTGATGTAAATAAAGCATTTGCAACAGGCTCTATAGTCTCCCCGCTTGCGCACGGCTTTGGTACAGGTAGAGAGCTGGTATTGCTGCTCAGGACGTGCTGACAAGCGCATGCGCAAAGTGCTGTTTGCCTATTGGGCGATATGTCCTTACTCGCGAGTGTACTTAAAGTGAGTGTCCTTAAACCGGGGTATGCCTGTATAAAGGTTTTCTAGACATTGATATCAAGCTTGATAAAGAAATGTTGCTAATAGTGGGTCATATAATGCTCCAAGGTAAAGGAAAGATGACAAAATTAATGTCACCCTGAGGGGATGTCCGCGTCCTCTTTGACAAAGCGCACGCATGCGTGAAATGCGTCGGAGGTTCCTCTGAGTCTGTGATAATATGTTGCGAAGGATCCAATAAAGATTTTTTTTCCATCCGTTGAAGCGAGCTGGCTTCATTCTGTAAAAAAATAAATAAATACAACACACACACACACACACACCACCACACCACCACACCACCACACCACCACACCACACACCACACACCACACACCACACACACACACTCTCCTATGCTGTGCCTGATATGTTGACATGGGACTTAAACCTTTTGAACTTTACGTTTTACAGACATTAAAGGCAGCTTTCCACAAGTTGATGTCTGTGTATACATAGCAATAAGAATCCGCCATCTCCTCTCTCTTATCGGCGTTCAGCACATTTTCTTGATGGTTTCTTGAGATTTCATTCTTCGACATTGTGGATGGGTATTCTGTCTTATAGCAGTTGGATAAAAAAAAAAGAATGAAGACCACTTTCAAATGGAACAAAATAATGTTGACATATTGGATTTTGGCCATGACCTTAGTATAGAAATAAATTAAATAAGACATTAATACTGTATTCTAGCTAGTGTGGAAGCATTGCTTAGAATATGTGCAGCAGGGGAATAGCAGCTTAATCTAGAAACATCCCAAATAAATGGTTGTGGGTGACACACTCGTAATCATAGTAATCTTACAGAGCAAATTAAGGCTTTCATACTGTTTTCTCTCCCAGTATTTAAAGCTGGTAAGTAAATTTCTTACTTCGATCGTCTGCAGCAGAACAGTATCACCCCGAGCTCCAGGTTAGCCACCAATACTCCCTGGTTGCCGATGAATGTAACTTTTAATTTTATTTGTGAGGTGGGTGAAAGGCAGGGCTAGCGCGCCACGGCGCCGACGTCACGGAGTGCCATTGGCTTTTGCCATCACGTGACCGGCCCTCAGCGCGAAAAATTAAATTAACTGTCGGCTGCAATTCCACACGCCTCCGCACGCGTGTGGAAGCGCCATATAAAGCCGCCCTCAGTAGGGATGATGGGGTAAGTGTTCCGCCTCAGCGCGGGTCAGCTCTGTCTTTTTGACCATAGACCCGGCCTAAGGAAGCCTTTCCTACTAGGATGTGTCACAGAAAGCACCTTAACTTTAATTTTTCATTTTTGTCCTGAATCCATAGTTGATTATAAAATCCTGCATAATCAATCGGTTTAAATGAATTTCCCTGTGAAAAGCGTGTGCAAAAAATTAATTGTATATCATCCTGTCCGATAAAATATATATATATATTATCCTTTGTACAATCGGCTGGTTGATCCCTGGTTCCTGAATGGTGATTATTCACATATTCTCTCTACCTTTTATCTACCTAATTGTGTTAAGTGCATCTCGCAGCACTGAAGGTGCATTAAATAGTTTTTTTACTTGATCACACCATGGAGCGTGCGCTTTTTTCATGTATGTATGTATGTATGTAATGTGTTTTTTATCAGGGCCACTTTAAGGCACCGGTGGACACTAGCCAAAGTATAAATGAATGGGCCCGCTTGAGCCTTAAACCTGAAAGGGAAAAATAATTGGGAGGGAGGGTAGTTATGGACCCGGATGCCGGGGTTATGGGCATGGGGGGTGGGGAGGGCCGAAACTGATAGGAGAGCCAGTGGGGCGTTGTATAAAAAGGCCCTGTATATAGAGATATATTTTCGGTGCAACGTGGAGAGGCTTGCAACCGCAGTGCCTGGTAGGTCTTTTTGGAGGGGAGGCCTTTATTCAGCAGGGGATTGACAGATGTGTGTGTCTATATATGGGTATGTTAATCTGTTTATTTGTGTATATTACGTCCCCCATGAGAGCTCACATGAGGAGGAATTAGGCCCATCTTACTGCAGCGTAGGATCATTCTGCCACTAATTTACACATAAGTATAAGTTATATGAGTTATATCAGTTTATGGTGGGTAAAAAAGTGACACAATCCTCCACCCTATAGCATACAGCAAATTAAATTACCACTTGTGAGCACATTCACAGACGTGTCTGCAACCCTGCCTATCCCCATTATCTCTTGGCATGCTATGGATTCTGGGAAATGACATGCAAATGAGCACACAGGGTCACATTTTGCTTCAAATCCATTTTAACATGGACCCCTATAATGCCTGATGCATTACACAGCTATTCAGCACAGCCTGGGTTAAAAAAGTGCATAGCCAGTAAAGTGTGTGTGTGTGTGTGTGTGTGTGTGTGTGTGTGTGTTATATTTTTATATGCTATACTGTGGAGGGTTTTTAGTCACCTTTTCACCCACCATAACTTAAATTATATATATATATATATATATATATATATATATATATATATATATATATATATATATATATATATCACTATTATAGTTGAATCTCCTTTCGATGTGTATGTTTAGTACCTTTTGGTGCTCAGCAGCGCTTCAAGGTCTTCTACGAAGCCTGCCGTATAGAAGAAAGCCAACAAGAAAAAAAAATTATTGTTCAGCATATGATGGAAAATAAGCTATGTGAGGAATGCTTGGAAAATGTGGCAAAAGAACCATTTGCGCATGTTTTCTTTCTTTTTTTTTCTACTGGATGAAAGAAGCAGTTAGCCAGGTTACACGAGGCAAGCCATTATTAGATGAAGTTTCAGCCTTTAACTTGGACCTAAGACTGTCAAATAAGTTTTCGAAATGGATGACTCCCGGCAGCAAGCGTAGCCAAGGGATCGAATGTGTCACTTTCAGGAAATTTACTAGAATGTATCCCTTTGAAGAGAAGGACATGGAAATCTGGGGCTGTTCCTTAAAAGTCAACGTGGCAATTTTAGAGTTTGAGTTTGCCAGAATGAGAACGCTACCGGTTGTTGATGACCCATTTTGTGCTGCCATGGCTAGGTGTATGGTGGGGGCGTGAGATTTTCTGGGGGGTGGCGCGCGGTGTTTACAGAGGCCCCGCGCTCTTCCGCAAAGCATTTAAATTAAATGCCGGGGGAGACGCAAGGCCTCTGTAAGTCTTTTAACTGGTCACGGCTGCCTCTTCGGCCACACGTCGCCATAACAACGCGACATCAAATGGCAATGCGTTGCCATACCAATGCGACGTCATATGAAACTACCAAGCCGGTAAGTTAAAGGGGTGCGAGCAGTGGGAGAGAGCTGACGGGGCGCAAACAGAAAAGTTTATGCACCCCTGCTCTATTTTACAATTCGTAGATGTTGACGGGTGGCTAATAACACTCAGAAAATCCAACAAACTCTGCCACAGAAGCAAACATTTTAGGAGTTCTCTTCAACACTATCCAAGCAGTGACCTTCCCCTTAACAAAAGAAGCGGACTGTGAGGTGTGTAAGACGCAGCGGATGCCAATGGAATAAGCTAAGATATCTACACACAGAGAGAGAAGGAGCGGCTCAGTGAGGAAAGACACTGACTTTGTCACTTAGTTTTAAGCAGGGGAACCTGGTTCAATTCCCGGTGTCAGCTCCTTGTGACCTTGGGCAAGTCACTTTATCTCCCTGTGCCTCAGGCACCAAAAACATAGATTGTAAGCTCTACGGGGCAATGACCTGTGTCTGCAAAATGTCCCTGTACGTAAAACTAGCAGCGCTATACAAGAACAAACTTATTACTAATTATTATTACAGCAGTTACTCTGGCTTCCAAGTCTTGTAAAGGATTCCCTGCTTTTGTGGGAACTGGAGGAAAACTTGTCGCAAATTTGCTCACTGCGGGATGAAAACAGTGTGTTGCTCACCATCAAAGCGAGTGGCACAGGTTTGGAGCTGGCACATGGAAGATGACCTATCCCCCACCAAGATGTACCAGCAAATGCCTTTTAGTTGAGAGCAATGACACATGAATCCTTTGCATTAACAATCGAAGGAAGAAGTATACAGGCATACCCCGGTTTAAGGACACTCACTTTAAGTACACTCGCGAGTAAGGACATATCGCCCAATAGGCAAACGGCAGCTCGCGCATGCGTCTGTCAGCACGTCCTGAACAGGAATACCGGCTCCCTACCTGTACCGAAGATGTGCGCAAGTGGGGAGACTATAGAGCCTGTTACAAATGCGTTATTTACAGTACATCAGTTATGCACGTATATGACGATTGCAGTACAGTACATGCATCAATAAGTGGAAAAAAGGTAGAGCTTCACTTTAAATACATTTTCACTTTACATACATGCTCCGGTCCCATTGCGTACGTTAATTCGGGGTATGCCTGTACAGCTTAGTTCATACAATCTGACAATGGTATCCTACATCAGGAAGCAAGGAGGTACAAGGAACACTGTTCAACTTTTCTGTTGGCAGAACAAAAATGTAAAGATTTCATCAAACTCCCTATTCTGGGACAGTTCCGTATAGTAACAGATTTCCGTATAGTAACAGATTTCCGTATAGTAACAGATTTTCTGTGTTGGAAGATGGCAATTCCAGGAGTATGGTCATTAAGAGGTAAGATCTTCGACCAGATTGTTCAAAAGTGGGAGCTGCTCCAAATAGACCTCTTTTGTGCTGAAGCCATCAGAAGAGTAAAGCGATTATGCTCAAATGTTTTTTTTTAATTTATTTTTTACCTAAAGCATCTGACATATAGATTTCCTGTAATGCAGATAGGATTTAAACTGACCTATGTATTCCCGATACCAGTAATACCAAAGGTTCTCGGGAACGTAAAACCGCGAAAGAAAGCAGAGGTGATGGCCAGAACTGTCTTTTGACCTTGATGAATGTTTTTCTCTGCTTGTCAACATGTTAAAGTGCCAACCATACAGTTGCCGGTTTTACCAAACTTTTACTCAAGGCCCTACCTGAACTTTTAAGGTAATTTTACTGTCTGTTACTAGGTGGCCTTTGTGGGCCTAGTAATACATTTTTTTCAGTGCAATGCGTAGGCTCATGTCCCAAATTAGGATCTCTTTTCCTACATGGGATTTGACGCGAACTATATGAGCTCTCACAAAAGACCCTTTTGAACCATTGCAGCAAACTTTGGGTGTTAATCTCACTTTGAAACCAGTCCTGCTGGCTGTTACCTTAGCACGTAGGATTAGTGAGCTGGAAGCCTCGTCAAGTAAGGAACCTTTTCTGATGTTTCACCTGGATAAGCTAGTCCTACAGTTTTTACCCAAATCCATCTTCTCATAAAGAATGGCAACCCTATTCATCGTCTGTTGCTTGAGACACATCTCCAGAAAAGAGCAGTTTAGAAAATCAGACCTTACTCCCATGGGGAGGAAGAAGGGAACAGAATGCATTTAAAGCCACTTTAAGCCGTTGAATTGTCTCTTCTATCAACTTGAATTGTCACGCAAATTGGGCAAGCTCTGGGAGGTTATTCAGCCAATTTCTGGTCCTGGCAGGACCGAAACGTTGGGTTTATAGTGTGCTGTTTTGTCACTGCTAATACATGTCTTTTTGCTTATCTGAGTGTTGCTGCTTTTGTGCCTTCTCTTATGGGAAGACAGGGTTTATATAAAATAAATATATATAAAAAAAAATTCTTCTAAAAATAGGTGTCAAGGTAATTTTATTTACTTAAAGTATTTTTATTGTATAATTTGAAATCTGAAGTGTAAATGACCAGAATTGTTTAGGTTGTACTTGAGGCTGAGGGGGGTTGGCTCAGTGAGTAGAACACCGATTCTGAAAATGAGTTTCAAGCAAGGTTCAAATCCCGGTGTCGGGATCTTTTGGTGCACCAAAAATAGATCGTATGCTCTATTGTACAGGGACTCCTTCTGGCAAAAATTCTATGTACTGCACTGCGTACACTGTCGGCGCTATACAAGAATTAACAATTACTATAATTAAATTATTACTGGGTCATTCGCTCTGCTCTTAAATTTTCAAATGTAAAAATATTTTACAGCCATTGATGGATTTAAATGGATAATAGCTGTATTATGGGAGTGATCCATGGAGATGGTGATCACTGCATCAAAATAATGTTAACAGCCCCTGTACGTTCTCATGGCATCACAAATTTAAATCCCTGATTCATTTCCAATATTTCACCTTCAATTGTATGTTGAGTCACTCAAGTGTAATTGCTTATTTCCCATCATTATGGTAAGCAGTACCTTAATTATAGTGCTGACTAGCCATATTCGTCATGGAAAACCGCAAGTACTTTGCATTTTGGGATAATTCTTATTGGATCAAAATGAACTGTCCCTAGATATTGTAAAGCTACTTTAACATGTCCCTCGTTTAAAGCAGCAGTCTGCTGGTCGCAGTTTAAATTTTTTGTAATTTACTTTATAATATATTTTGCCCTTTTAGAAGATGTTTTTTAGTTTTTTTCATCTGATGCTTTATTCAGGAAAGATGAGCTGTTTGAAATATTAAGTGTCTGGGAAGTCATAATGGAGCTCTCTCCAGAGCCCAGTGCAGTCTCGGGTAACCTCAGATGCTGGAGATGAAAACAATTATTTTGAACACTAAAAAACAAGCGCAGGAATTCCAAGATACTAACATACGAGTCACGCTTGTGTAGGCTTCTAGGGGGGAAGGGGGAGGGGGCCATTGTTGCTTTAAATCGACAGTGCCTTCCGCCCAACTCACCTTACTTTTTTTTTTATTACTTGCCAGTAAAATTTGCGACAGTATTTCCTGATATTTGAATCCCTGGTGTCACCGGGGGCCAATAGTATGACATGGCAGCTCCCTATTGGCTCGTGTCACGCGAGAGATTTAAACTTCCATTTTGTTTCCCCTAGATGTGACCGGAACATGCTACTAACTATACACACTGATCTATATTTCTCTCTCTCTCACTTACACACACACACACACACACACACACACACACACACACACACACACACACACACACACACACACACACACACTCTCTCTCTCTCTCTATCCCTTTATCCTTTATTCTACTGTTTTTTCCTCCAATCTATCTCCAGAAAAACTGCAACCAGTTTGTCTCCTCCAGTTTGCCAGCCGTCATTTCTAGAGTGAGTGGTTTGTCAACCTGTGTCTCATGCAGTTTTCCAATGGCTCTTAAGATGAAACACAGGGAAGGAAATTAAAAAGCAATAAAACCAGACACCGTTTGACAAGTGTAACTGCATCTCTTCTTGCTGCTGTCTATATATCCAAAGCGTACTATACATCTATCTGTTGATGCTTTTGTACATAGATGTTTGCTGCTATCTTCTGCACATTTAGCATTGCTTTGTAGAAAGTTACTTTGATAAGTTCAGTGTTTTCCCCTGAGCTGCTCCTGTTTTAGTTAGCATTTGTATGCCTTCTGTGATACTGCGCACAAACGGGTGGAATAAATTATTCATATGATTGGACGTGCTTGTTCTGTGCTAACATTTCAGCTTCTCCGCCAGAAATGTAAATGTTAAAGCAGCAGCAGTTTCCCCTACAGGAAAACGTGAAATCTTCTGTATTTTTAAAGTAAATCAGTTCTGTAGTAATGGATAAGTGACTGTTGTGGTTTATTTTTTATTTATTTGCTTCCTCTTCATGTCATTTTGAATGAGTTTTAAAGCATCCTTTGATTTCTATAGCTGGTTTAGCCCACATCCCCAGCAGTGCAAAATCTTTATAATACTTTCCTTTTCAGGATAATTTGTTGCCAATGTTTTAGCAGTTTCAGCTGCAAACTGTAACAATACATAATGTTACCTTAGTAATATCAGTATATATTGTAGCTGCTGAGTTACACTGACTGAAATATTGATTTAAACTGAAAGACGGCCTTATGTTAGGCACCCAAGCAGGTTTTGTACAGATTTCATACAATCATATCTCATAAGGGGAAAAATAAATTCCTTCCTGATTCCCAATATTGGCAATCGGATTACTCCCTGGATCAACATCCTTCCCATAATAATAATAATAATAGCATGTTCTTGTATAGCGCTGCTAGTTTTCACGTAGCGCTTTACAGAGACATTTTGCAGGCACAGGTCCCTGCCTCGTGGAGCTTACAAGCTATGTTTTTTTTTTTGTTTTTTGGTGCCTGGGGCATAGGGAGATAAAGTGACTTGCCCAAGGTCACAAGGAGCCGACTCTGGGAATTGAACCAGGTTCACCTGCCAGTCAGTGTCTTTACTCACTGAGCCACTCCTGTCACGGTACCTTATGACAAGATCTAATATACAGTACACCAAAATACCTGGGTTGAACTGAACACGACTAGATACAGTATGATAAAATATAATTTATTCCTTGAAAAAGGTGAACACACAAGATATACAAATAACAGACAAAATATACACTTACTTAAGGGGTTTGGACAAGAAAGCCATCAGGATACAGGATTGACAATTTCTTCCATAATACATGTTCAGATGTAGACATCACGAAAATACATGAAGACACAGAGTATAGGCTGGGCACTGGTTTATATGCAAATCTCCAGTCTATACCTTGGAGAACAATTACCTGCACCCAATCTCTGTCATAAATCAGTGGTGAGGTTGACAGTTTTACCCCAGAGTAAAACTCCTCCCACCCCAGGACGTTTAAAAACTGCTTTTCCTATCTAAATAACTTCATAACTTCAGTTCAGTAATACTTACTGGCACGCAAGTAACCCTCTGCTGTACCCCCCTAGCCCTGGCGACTGCTCCTGGCTGCCTACCTACCCACAGCCCCACCTCTGGGAACCCTGGGGAATCTGTCAGGGGGGTCACTCCTGGTAATTCAGCACAAGGGACCTCCTGCCTACCTAGCCCATCCCTAGCTTCTGCCAGCTGCCTGACACCCCACTGACCTATCTCCCCCTGCTCCACAGTGTCTCCCTGCCTAGCCTCCCCTGGGCCCAGCACCTTAGCCCCTGCTGATGACTCCTGCTGCTTACCTCCCTGCAGCCCACCTGCACTCCGCTCCCCCTAGGCAATCCTAACCCAGACACTGGAACTACCTGAGTGCACCTACCTCCCTTACCTTGTCTCCCCCTTACCAGGGATGAGCTCAGGGGCACCTCTCCAGATGCAACCGCCTTAGCGCCTGGCTGGCAGGTATCCCTGGGGTGGCACAAGCTTGCCACTGCCCATGATACCCCCAGCCCATAGCCAGGCTGCAACAGGGGGTTGCTGATCTGAGCGACCCGCTGAGGCTCTGCCAGGGTAATGGGGAACTCTAGCTGCTCTACCTGCTGCTTTCCCTCCCCAGCTACCACTAGCCCTTCTTCTCCTACTGAGACCTGGTGCTGGCTACCTACCTGCAGCCTTCCCTCACTCCGCTTCTCCCTAGCCACTCCTAACTTGGATCCTAGGGCCACCTGAGTGAGGCCATCTCCCTGACACTGCCTCCCCATTAGCGGAGAGTAGCCCAGGGGCACTGGTGCAGAAGCACCAGCCTTGGCTCTTGGCTGGCAGGTAATCTGGGGGTGGGCTAACTGTGCCACTGCCCCTGAGACCTCCAGCCCATAGCCAAGTAACAACAGCGGGGCTCTAGACCGAGAGACCACATGAGGCTCTGCCAGGGTAATGGTGAAATCTGGATGGCTCTCTTGCTGACTTCCCTCCCCGGTTCCCACTGGCCCACCCAACCCTCTCCCAGGCAATCCTACCCTAGAACTGGGTGCTAACGGGGCTAGCCCTTCTCACTGAAGCTGTGCCCCCATTACCGGAGGTGAGCTCAGGGTTGCTGGTGCAGATGCACCCACCTTAGCTCCTGGCCGGTAGGTAACCATGGGGTGGTCTAACTGTGCCACTGCCCCTGATACCTCCAGCCCATAGCAAGGCTGCAACAGTGGGGCTCTTAACTGAGAGTCCCCTTGATGCTCCGCCAGGGTAATGCGGAAGCCTAGCTGCCCTACAAGCTGCCCTTCCTTCCCCTCCCCTGGTGCCCCTATCTCCTGCCACCCACCGGTCACCCCTACAAGGGAACAACAGGGTACAGTCAAGGGAAAAAATAAGTTGGGGTCAGTCTGCGTCTTGGTCTGGCTTACCTCGCAGGTCCCCGCAGAGACTGCTGCCTTCGTTGGTCCCGATTGCAGGGGGACTGGAGTGGCCGCCGCCGGCATCAGCTTAGCCGGGAAGCAACTGCCACAACAGCTCCCGGGTTTGGCACAGGTAAAACGGTGCAGGACAAGGGTCCCAGGTCCTTGTGGAGAAACACGGCTCCATTCAAACCCGGTAAAATAACCCCCTCCCGCAATCCCTGTCCCTCCCCCACTCAGAAAGGTCTCCGGCACTTTGCCGGAAACGCGGCTCTTCCACCACCGCCGCCGCCACGGGTTAGCTCCGGATAGCTGCCGCAACAGCACCCGGCCTTGGTACAGGGTCGCCGGTGTAGATTGTGGGGCTCCGGTCATCGCTGGGAATCACCGACTCCGCCAAACAATCCCACCTCCCGCACACCCCAACCCTCCCCCCAAATAAAATTGCCGCCGGCAGGATGCCGGAATGGCGGCTTCTTCGCCGCCTCCGCTGGGATCCGATGGATGGCCGCCGCTGTTGCCAATGCAGCCCGGCCAAGTTCTCCAGGGGACGTCCCGCGAAGGGTTGTCACCCCGGCTGGGCGGGAACCATCAGAGGATGCCGCTAACTGGGTCATCTTTTCCGCAGCTCGTGAGCGCTGGCCTTGATGGGCTTCTTCGCCCGACGGCGCACGGTCCGGGCACTGGACATTATTGTGACCCGCTGATTGGCAGTGATGGCGCCCCGGCGCCTGCCGGAGCTTCTCCGCCGCTGGTGGACTACCCCCCGCAAGGGGTTGCTGAGTCCAGAGCGGAGTTGCTCGAGCGCCGGGTTCTGGGAGGGGGTAAGCGGGTCGGTGCGGCACCAACGCCATGAACTGGGTCGACTTCGCCAGGAACCACGTCTCGCCCAACGCACACACCAGTGCTAGCTCTTTCAGGGAAAATGGACGGGCCGCCGCAACGGCCGTTGCCTCTCCTGGTGCAAGACTTGCGTGGTCTCCGAGACCACCCGCTCCCTCCCCAAGTCTCTGCCGTCCCGGAGCTGGGTCCATTCCCTGCTCTCCGGGCGGTTTGATGGTTATGACGGCTGCAGCGGTGGTTCTTTGCTCAGCCGGCCGGGTTTCATGCTCACCGATGCCGCCTCTCTCTCAGCCTTGCCGGCTGCAGGTTCCCGCGCCGACTCCTCCGGTCTCGGTGCCCGGCTCCAGTCACACGGATGGTCGGCACTTTGGTTCTGGAGGCAATGCTTCTCACAAGTAGGGGAACAGTGAGGTGGTGCCATATCTTGTGTTATAGGTTGTACACTGTGTCCAATATCTTTAGTTTTAGGAACTCACAATTCACCCGAGTTCCAACTGTATTACAGAGTCCCGCAGTAAACTGTAATACAGGTTCAGTTCAGTCCCCCCACTGCCACCAGTTTTATTATATTGCTTGTCACGGTAACTTATGACAAGATATAATATACACCAAAATACCTCGGTTGAACTGAACACGACTAGATATGATAAAATATAATTTATTCCTTGAAAAAGGTGAACACACAAGATATACAAATAACAGACAAAATATACACTTACTTGAGGGGTTTGGACAAGAAAGCCATCAGGATACAGGATTGACAATTTCTTCCATAATACATGTTCAGATGTAGACATCACGAAAATACATGAAGACACAGAGTATAGGCTGGGCACTGGTTTATATGCAAATCTGCAATCTATACCTTACTATTGAGTGTAGGCCATTGGAGAACAATTACCTGCACCCAATCTCTGTCATAAATCAGTGGTGAGGTTGACAGTCTTACCCCAGAGTACAACTCCTCCCACCCCAGGACGTTTAAAAACTGCTTTTCCTATCTAAATAACTTCATAACTTCAGTTCAGTAATACTTACTGGCACGCAAGACATATTAATACATTCCGGCACGCATGACGCTCCCAATGAGACTAAATATTACCATGTAATACCAATGTAAAATTAAGAGAGATATTAATATAAGTCTTTTAGTACCTGCTAGACATCATGTGTCTGTAATCATTATGTGCGAATCGGTCCCACGAATACACACATGTAGCTTTTAGCACGTTCAGCCGAGGACATCTCATAATATTCTTATATTTAATAAGGTCACTCATTCTGATATCTCCTTCTGTTGGCGCACCCCTGGCCCCCATAAAACCCCTTGCCAAGAAATGCTTTGAAGCTGGGCCTCCTGTGTAGAGAACGTTTGTCACAGGTGCTATATTTCACACCCAACACTCCAGCCATTGGCCTAGCTGTCTCTACCAGCAATATACAGTTGGCTGCTGAAGCAGGGTAAAAACACACTAAACCCCCTCTGTACTTTTCACACCCAACTTCAATCAAGCCTTTTGAAGCCCAGATATTTCTGAAAAGACACCACACATTTTTGTATTTTCCTAAAATTGTAGCTCATTAACCCCTTAAGCCCCAGTGTGTGTGTGGTGCAGACACTTACATGGTGATAATACTTTGTAACAGGGGAACACATATTTTCATGTTGCAGCAAGGGAAAAAACACATTACTGGACCACAGTCCAGTTAACCCCTTGCTTCCCAAGTGAGAGCAGGGGGTGGCCAAATGGGGTGTAACCCCTTTAATACCGGGCCAAACCCCCTCTCCCATGACAACTCCTCCTGATGTTTACTTATGTGGTATATCCCTGTATACCTTTCCTTTCTAAAATGTCCAATATTTGTTATTTACAATATAATATTCAATGGACTTCATGGCCTTAGATTTTCAAAAGGTAAACAATCTATATCTGGATTTCAGAACATGTTTTGAGAGATGATCGATAAATTTATAATTAAGCACTAAAAGTAAGATATCTATATTAATTTCCAAACCTACTGGTTGGATGTGGGTCTATTTATTGTAACCTTCCATTTAAAGCAGTAATTTTTTAACTCCTAATGCCTTTTTTAATGTCCTGATCGTCCTTTTGCTGCTTAGCAATATCATATCCACTTCGTTTTTTGAAATCGACTCTGACACCCACCTTTTTGAGCTCTGCACTTTGTTGCCAAAGTATCACAAAGATCTGTTGCTGTGTTCCAAACAGCAGACTCTCTATTACTCTGAAAGCTGTAAAAATAATGTGTTCCGCTTGGTAATATAATGTTGCATATCAGCTGCAACATTTAACTGACTGAGGTACAAATCTAGGAGACGGCCATCTCGTTAGGCACACAGTCGTGATTTTTACAGACTTCTAACTGGAGCACCAAACGATTGCTAGCTTAGGTAAGAATGTAGAATTCTACACCGTCACATACTTTACATATTCAAATCAGAAAAGAGGGGGAAAAAATTTAAATAAATACTTGTAGGATTAATAAAAAATAAACAAATTCTTCATGAAATAACTTTTTTTTTTTATATAACCACGATGTGAAGCAGGGGGTATCCCTTGGAGCGGAAACACGCTATTTTCAGCTGCAGGCACTCTCTGCTTCCCAAGATTCTTCCTGTTAAAGACGGCGTGTTCTGGTCTGGATAAATAAAACGATGCTTTACATCTCCTTCATTGCACTGGTACGTAGGAAGCCATATTGTCATCCGTTACGGCTTCGTATTGACCTGCGGGAGGGGTATATAAATACCAGGAAGTATCTGCGCGACATTTACCAGCGAGTATCTCTGTATGTACCTTGCGTAAATAGAACACGGTTCAGCTCTCGGGGCCGCCTGCTTTCCACCCTAGGAAGAAAGAAAAGGGATGGATACGGTTTTAAGGTAGATTGAAGCAGGGGGTCTCGAGCTGAACTGCGTTTCAACTCTGGGACCCCGTGTGCCCGAGACACTTGCCTCAGTAGGGGTTGCGGTATCTCCATGCTGGCCAATAGGAAGCCGCAAGGGATGACGCCACAGCTTCCTATTAACACTCAAGGTGTGTGGGACATTTTAAAGACTCCATTATGTAAGCCCCAACAAGCCCCATCGGAGCTATGGAAGCGGGGGTCTTCTTGAACTGAAATTAACGTACTTCAGATCCGGAGCCCCCTTGTTTCAATCCTAAAATGAACTAAAAAAAATAAACGGTTACTTTTTGTGCTGCTTTAAAGGTGCAATTCCCCATCGCACCAATTAGACCTTGACTATGGTATTTAATCATTGACAAGTAGGTAACTGACATGCTGTAATAATAAAATACTGTCACTTGTCAGATTTTTTTAAATTTATTTTTTATGATGCAATTGTTTTATCCTGTATACTGAAGTTTAGCATTGCTTCCCCTGCACCAATCTTTCTCCCCTCTTGCTGTCCCTTTGCCGGGTAGATCGGACACGGAAGAAATGTGCATACTTCCATTTACCTTATAATTGTGATGGAGCAATTCAGTTTGTAAATGTTTAATAGGGAGGTCATCTGACAGTGTTTCTGAAAATAACAGAACATGGCATAAACTGATTAAAATTGCTATGACAATAATCATGAAATTTAAATGCAACAGGTTGGAGATCTTTTGAGAAAGGAAAGGTATAAAGGGATATACCAAATAATTAAACATAGGAAGGATGTTGACCCAGGGAGAAATCTCATTTTCTAATATTTGGTGTCAGGAAGGAATTTATTTTCCGCTTAGGAGATATCATTAGATGATATTTCACTGGAGTTTTCTGTTTGCCTTCCTCTTGATCAATATATTGTAAGTACAAATATAGGATAAGTATCTGTCGACTAAATTTAGCATAGGTTGAACTTGATGTATGTCTCTTTTTTCAACCTCATCTACTATGTAACTATGTAACTATGCCATTAATCAAATTTGGCCCTACGTGAAACTGCATCTTCATATTAGATTTAATTATTTTTAAATCTTTATTTATTTATTTATTTTCTCTTGGGTTTTATTAAGGTTTTCCAATGTTTGTTGGTAAACAGAAAAAAAAGAAAGAGAAGGGTTACGAAAAATGAGGTGGAAGAAACAATCTGTTACACCCACTATAAAGCCTCAACACAGCCAGAATCAGAAGGTCACAGAATTATTTTCTGTAATTTATAGCTTAAACTATTCTTACTTCCAAGAAGCAGTGTGTACACACCTTGCCACAGAAAGAATGTGGAAAGCTAGCTTCTGGGAGTCCCTAGAGCGGGCCGCAAGGCTTTTGATGCGGTTGACCACACTATTTTGTTAAACAAACTCCAGTTCTCTTGTATTGGACCAAATGCTCTAAGCTGGTTTAACTCTTTATCAGGAAGATCCCAACATGTGTCTTTCTCAGGCTCCAACTCTATCCTCTTTGATATTACCTGTGGAGTTCCCCAAAGCTCTGTACTGGGGCTGTTAACGTTTTTCTGTCTTTAGAAATGACCTGCCCTATGTTTGTAAGACAACATCTCTGCATATGTATGCTGATTACTATCCTATACACATGCAGTTTCAGCCTCTCTGACCTTGAAAATGTGCTGCAATCTGATTTTTCAAAGATTGGAAATTGGATCACCCAAAACAAACAGTTTTTGAACACTGACAGAACTGTAACTACGGTACTTAGGGCAAAGGCTACATTTCGTAAGCTTCCCATGATGGAGCTATTGATTAGAACCAGCTTGAACACTAATCTTGCCTCAGCTACGAGCTTTCAGTATTTGGGTATGTGACTTGACTCCCATTTAACATTTGGTTTGCTTTTGACAAACGGACATCCACGATCTATTCCGAACTGGGTATACTTTAAATAAATAAATCCTGCCAAATCCCACTGATCAGAAAGCGCATTGCTCAGCAGATGGTAATGCCAACTATCGACTATGGGTATATAGTGTATGGAACAGTACCCCAAATTCACCTTGGCAAACTTGACATTCTTTACAACTCAATGTGCTGTGTTTTCTTACCATTTAACCTCAGCAGCCACCATTGTGATATGTTAAGGGAACTAGGTTGGCTATCCCTTGAGTCTAGACGTAATGTTCATTTTTCCTGTCTGAACTTCAAGTTCTTTCAGGGCAAGTTACCCAATTATCTGAGCAGACTTCTCACTCCTATTGTACACAGCACCCATGGTCAGAAAGTGCATTTGCACAGCAGATGCTAGTACCAATTATAGACAATGGGGACATAGTATATGGTACAGCACCCCAAACTCACCTTGGCAAACTAGACACCCGCTCTTTAACTCAATATGCCGCTTTGTCCTACAATGTAACTACAACACACATCACTGTGAAATGCTTAAAGAACTAGATTGGCTATCACTTGAGTCTAGGCGCAAAGTTCATTTTTCCTGTCTTGCCTTCAAATGCTACCCGCCTATCTGAGCAAGCTCCTCACCCCTTCCACATGCAGCACTTATCACCTGAGATCTGACTCCCAAAGACTGTTCACGGTCCCAAGGTTCAACAAAGTATCGCTCCTCATTCTCTTAATGTGCACCTCACAACTAGAACAATCTACCTACCGGAGACTCACAGCCACCACCAGTCTATGTTCTTTCCAGACTTAAGCTGTCCCGCACTTCAATCTGGTATGTAACTGTTACATACGCCCATAACATAGATTATCTTTAACTGTTCATGAAATGTCTTTAAATATAATATATAACACTGTTCATTTAATGTAACCTTGTATTGTTATCATAACTGTGCCCAGTACGTACTTGAAAACTCCTCTACACACTAAGGTACCTTTGTGTCCCTCTGCACAACGGCCCCTCCCCCTGTCCTGTCCCCTATGCACCATGGCCCCTATCCTTTCTCCCTCCTCTTTGCACCACAACCCCTGTCTTCTCTCCCCCTCTGAACCAATGCCCCTTCCTTCCCCCTCCTTTCACTGTCTTCCCTGTGTCTCCTCTTAAGGCTTCAATAGTGAAAGACAGACTGCTGTAGTGACATATACACAAACACATCAGAAAGACACATAGACAAACTGACTGCTATAGTGATGGACATACAGACCCTGACAACAAAACCAAAGTACGTGAAGGGCGCTCCTTCAATTGTGAATAAAACGAAATCAATAGTGAACAATTGTAAAATTTATAAATAATAATGGTCCCGTGAATATAAGTCTCTACTACTTAAAGTGAAATATCAAATTTTAAGATTCAATGTGAAAAATAGTTAATAAGTGAAGTGAGCAAAAAATTCTCCATCATCCATGAAAAACATAATAGTAGTTCTTGTGCAGCTCTTAACCCTTATACAGAACCGTCCCTATAGTTCTTCCAGTTTCTGCAATCTTCAGAATTGGGGAGTGCAGTGACCGACAGACGAGCATTGGCACATGAAATAAATATCCTCGCTCTTTTTGGGCATAGTAGGGTTAAATTGTCAGTGCTTGTACATGCTGAGCTAGCTGTCATTGAGCAGTGGTAGCATGTGCAGGGTGGAAGTCAGCAGTAACCATTTTTGGCTCTTGATATGTTTTTAAACGATACAATATAAAATTGGTAGGATCTGTTGAAAGGGTCTAACCTTGATGTGGTAGGAGGCTTCATATCTTTTGTCCAAAATATTGAACTGTTATATAATTTGTCATATTGAATGTGCATATTTTTCTAGTAGCATTCCAGTGCACATGCTGCCCTGGTCTGTCACTGAACTGCAGCCCGTGCTCCCACTAACTGCCTTCCTTTCCTTTCCACCACTTGAGCTTCGGAGTGAGACATAAGAGTCACTGCTGGTGGTGACAGGTGGTAGACTGTTGGTTGAATTATAGCAGTTAGTCATCCCTCCCTGTCGTGCTCCAACTACTGAAAATTTAAGTATCCTAATAATTTTATTGTTAAAAAAAAAAATTAAAACCCCCCACAATTTATTTACATTTATTATGAATTGTTTTAAAATGAATTACATTTTACAATAAAGACCTAAAACAGTTAAATGCTTCGTACAGTAGTGTATGTCTTTATTTATATAGCGCCATTAATGTACATAGCGCTTCACAGTAGTAATACACGTGGTAATCAAATAAATAACAGATTATATAAATAGCAGATCATGGGAATAAGTGCTTCAGATATAAAAGTAACATTAAGGAAGAGGAGTCCCTGCTCCGAGGAGCTTACAGTCTAATTTGTGTTGTGGTTGTTTTATAGCCCAAAAATATATTTATTGTGATATATAGTTATCGCAATACATTTCTTAATATCATTATCGTGGTGACGTTATCGGTGGTAGCTCATAGTGTTTGCAAATGGAGCTCTTGGCCTAGAGGGATATATCTGGATATATCTGTCTTTGAGAGATGCTGTAGGAGCTATAAGTTGGTACTGTATATGAGGAAGATAAGACCCTTCTGGACATGGTTATTAAGACCATAGTCTCTCAAAGATACTCAGTGGGTCAAGATCTTCTGTGCGGACAGTATTGGACACACAATTTTTATCAGTTACTGTACTCTTCTCAAAAATGTGCAATGTTCGTTAGGGCTCAAAGACCATACTTATAACATTTTAGAATTAATATGTAAAAGTAGTACAGTGCTTAGTGTACAGAAATTTTACAAGAAACGTACAGTATATGCAGACCGTTTCAGCAAAATACAGTAATGAGATAAACAGACGTTCCTAACATACATTACCACACATATACAGCTCAACTCCGTTATTGCACGATAAGCTATAACGCAGATACACTTATAACGCGATTTGAGCATGGACCCCGAAATTAAAAAAATAAATTTGCACACGCACACGCAGCACACCCTCGCTGCACACTGCACACACTCGCTGCACACTGCACACACTCGCTGCACACTGCACACACTCGCTGCACACACTCTCAGCACACTGCACACCCTCGTAGCGCACTCTCGCAGCATACACTGCGCAGCACACTGCACAGCACACAGCCCCCCCCTCTGTTGTCAGCTGCTGGGGCATCGTGGCGCTGCCTGCGGGGATCGGGGCTTGATTGGTGCAGGGCTGGAGTGATCGGTGCGGGGCTGCTGGCGAGGGAGATCGGTGCGGGGCTGCCGGCGGGGGGGGGGGGGGGGATTGGTGCTGGGCTGCTGGCGGGGATCGGGGGGGAGGGAAACACTCACTGCGCACACTCGCAGTACACACAGCACACTGCACACACTCGCTGCATACTGCACACACTCGCAGTATACAGCACACGGCACACACGCACGGCACACACACAGCTCCCTACCCCACTACCTTTGGTGTCAGCGTCTGGGGCATCGTGGGGCTGCCTGTGGGGATCGGGACTGGGGGGGGGGGTGTGATTGGGGCAGGGCTGGAGGGATCGGTGCGGGGCGGGGCTTCTGGCGAGGGGGATTGGTGCGGGGCTACTGGCGGGGGGGGGGATCGGTGCCGGGCTGCTGGCAGGGGGGGGGGATCGGTGCCGGGCTTGGGTGCTGCTGTCGGGGGGGGGGGGGGGGAGGGAGGGGGTGAAGAAATCGGTGCTGGTAGAATTGAGGCTGCTGGGGGAAGTGCAAGGGGAATGCTGGGGGAAGTACGGTGGCTGCGAGGGACGTGTGCAGCTGCTGGCGCCTCACTCCACCTCTTCCCCCCTTCCCCCCTATCTTAGTCCTACCTTGTTTGGTTTTCTTGTTACTTCACAAATCATTTCCCTTGATCATGAATTAAGTTATGACAAGTAACTGGGGATATAGTGAGAATGCTCCCCGAATTTTCCATAAATATTGGATGTAGCATAGGTTTTAAACTCACCCATCCACTTAAATTAGCAGATCTTGTTCTATGCTTGTGGATGACTATTGAGGGACGTCTTCCTCCAGCAGAGAGCTAAATAGAACATTTGCAGGACCGGCAGAAATGTTTAACCTTGACATGGTTGCAGGCTTGTAGTGCTTTGGCCAAAGGATTAACCAATTACCCTTACTTATGAGAAGAACGGGTATTAAATAGACTTGTTTTACTTCCCCTTAGTATCCCATAATAGAGGTTTGTGTGGAGCAGATTCACTTGCCTTCTCTGTGCATAATCGGTGGTATGCAGTTCTGTTTCACTACTATTAACTAAGCGACGTGTGGGAAAGTCACTAGCCAGATCACAACACAAGCGATGACTGTTTGGACACTTGGCCTTAGGGTGATATCTCCTAATGATGCCTGTTGCCATGGTTGCCTCCTTATGCCCCTTCTTTGGAAGACACAAGCAGACTGGAAAAGCTCTGACTTTTATCTTGGAATCAGTACTAAATATAAAATGTGGCATTAGAAAGGGAGTATATTTGGATGCTCCAGTTCTCTTAAATCCTAACCTTCTGCTGGCTGACGTTGGATAATCCAGAAACAGATGCTGCTGCAGCTATTTGTTGATTTAGTTTCCATGGAGACCTGATACATTCGTCTACAGCAGGAAGCTCCCTGCACATTGGCTGATTTGATAGGAAGCAAGGCTTGAGGTAGGTATTGATGACTGTACTGATAATTGGTCATACCTTTTAACATTCAGCCTGCACATACATTATACATGCACTGTGAGATAAGGGGCAAAGAAAATCCGATGCTATCTGAAATAGTATGTAGGTTAGGTTGTCCTGTTCAGTAGAAGGAGGCCCGATGACCTAGACGTCAGTGCTGATTATCTTGCTGTATAGTGAATGGAACAGATTGGAACATCGGGAGCCGTGACTCTGGAGTCTTCCTGCAGCCTTTGTCAGCGTGCTAACGCCTCTTGAATGAGCGAACTCAAAGGATGCGAGCAACAGTAAGTGGAACTGCTAAGGATTTTCCCAAATGCTTTGTTAGATTATACATGCTGGCAAATTACAATGGTGACTGGTTTTGTTAGCTAATGTCCAGCATGAAAAGGTAGGAGAAGAGAGAATGCATTGAGAGTGCTGCGACCAAGACATGGTATTTTCAGGGCATGTGTTTAGATTTTCAGTGAGAATCAGATGGTCTTCGCTATTGTGTCTGATAGTGCAACCCTGCAGTGCTTTCAGTCGCTGTTTGCAAATTGCACAAAGATGTATAATTCACTAAATTGCTAGGTTCGTAAGGGCTTCTGTAGTGCGTTGCTTTTAACCCATTCTCTGCTGGTTAAAGCCTCTAGCTACAAAGTAAGACAATTGTTTAAGGCATGTTGCTTTCATTTAAATATAATTGAATTACTTTACATTTGAAATGAAATCTACTTTTTTTCTCTCATTAATTGAACAAGTAGCTCTCTGCAAAGTTCATTCTTTTTTTGCATTTTGTTGTTAGAGTGCAGATGCTGAAATACAGAACCGTTCATTTTTCTTCCACTAATGATAACCTTTTTTTGTACCGGCGTTAAATTTAGCTGCTGCTTTTATGAACTGCCGATGTTGTGATTGACAAATCTCTCAATATTACCATATAATAACTTTTTATATCCAGTAAATGCACATTGCAGTCTGTAGAATTCTTCCAGCTATTGATCTCATTGCCATAGAGCTTGCAATCGAATTGTCGGTGCATGACATACTGTACAGGGTGATGGGCTGATATGCCAAGGTCAGGAGCTTACATTGGGATTCCCCTATTTCTAAATCTGTGAACCGTAAAACACTCCCATTTTCCAAATGTTTCTGTAAAAAGCATATTAGGGGGAAAGTAAAACCGGTTGCACAAAAAAAGCAACAGCTGTGGTTGATTGGCCATAAGATTCCAAATAAGGCATTTATCAATCTGCCAGATTTCATGCTTCAAGTAGTAGAAAGATGTATTGTTGTGTAGTTCAGAAAATCAACGTTTCCTGTGTGAGCCTAAATCGTAGATTGCTACTGCGTGCACATAAGCCTTGAGCTGGTTTTGAGCTCGGACACTTAATAATGAGGAACCATTACTATAAAGTATTTCTTCACCAATGTCTTTGCGGTCTGATACATAAACGTACAAAAATAAATGTTCGTTCCTTTGTATTTCTACATAATCACAGCCATTCTAGAGGGGGCGGTATTTCACCCATGCTATGTTTTTTTGTTTGTATTTTTTAATGAAATCCTCAATTCCAATTTGCTCTGTGATTCCTGGATTTGCAGGTTCCCGCTGAGTATAATGCATTGTTTTGTGAAAACATAAGTAATCTCTTGTTGTAAAGAGGGGGGTGGGGGGGGGGGGGCGGCGTCAAGGAAATTGTGCCGTGATTCTCGTTTCAAGAGCGATGGAAAGATTGGAATATGCATGATCCGAGCCAGTCTGATTCATGCTCATGTATATTGATGCAGTGATCACTTGTGACAGAATGCAGCTAATACGTTATTTGGCGAACAGGATATTAAGTGGCATAGATTCCCCAATTCCATTCGGTTCTGTAGGGGAATGTAATAAATACATATATACATACATGCATACACATTTTAAGTTATGGTGGGTGAAAAAGGTGACAAAAAACCTCCACCGTATAGCATATAGCAAATAAAGAATATCATTTGTGAGCACATTCACATGTCTTGGGCCTCGGGCACGGTCAGCGCGTAACTGAGGCACGTTTGTACTTACCTGTGAGCCCCTACAGCCCCTCCGCACGCCAGCAGGAACCCTGGCCGAGGCCTTAGGCTGCGGCCAGGCTCTGACACTCATGCGCGGTGACGTCACGCTCCCTGCTCGGCCGGGAGATTTGTGGCCGGCTAAGGGGGCGCGGCCATGACGACACGGAACTTGGCGAACCACTCACGTGACGTGTTTGCGGACGACAAATTCAAATTTGCTTGCTCTGCAAGCAGCTAAGCGCCGAGTAGGCGCTTGCTAAAGCTGGCCACACACATTGCCTCAATGTGTTTTATAGTGACCAGTGTGAGTGCACCCGCCCGCAGAGCACCACCCTGCCGAGGCCTTAGACAGGTCTGCAACCCTGCCTTTCACAATTATCCCCCAGCATACAGTGCTTCCAAACAGACAGCTGTTTCAACCTTTATGGGTCTCATCAGTGTGAGGTTGGTTGTACTGGCTTTGCAATTTAAGGCTGGGTAGGTTTACCATACACATTTTAAGTAATGGTGAGTGAAAAAGGCGACAATCCCTTGCTGCAGTGGAAGCACTGTATGTTTGGTGATGATGGTGAAAAGCAGGGTTGCAGACCTGTCTAAGACATGTGAATGTGCTCACAAAATGTGTATGGTAAACCTACCCAGCCTTAAATTGCAAAGCCAGTACAACCAACCTCACACTGATGAGACCCATAAAGGTTGAAACAGCTGTCAGTGAGTGGTTTGACTGGCTTTGCATCTTATCCCATGCTGTGCTTAAAAGCTGTGTGAACAGCAGAGCATTTGCTTACAAGGGTTCCATGTAAAATGGATTTCAGGCAAAAGGCGATACATTGTGGGCTCATTTGCATGTCATTTCCCAGAATCCCCTGCAGTGGAAGCACTGTATGCTAGGTGATAATGGGGAAAGGCAGGGTTTTGGCTATATATAGATACATTTATATATATATTTATACATAAGATTCTAGGTTACGGTGGTTGCCCTATGTTTCAATCAATTTCTTTTTTTCATCTGGAGAGTGCTGCGGACCCTTTCTTTGAGATCTATCTATCTGTCATATATATATATATTAGTATATCTATATATATATCTATATATATATATACATACATACATACCGATATATACATACCGATATATATGTCCAAATATGAGCTAAGGAGAATGGCAGGTTTAATAGATGAATTGTATTCTTAACGCTTTTTTTTTTTTTTAATATTTCCATGGTAAACAAAAGCTTTAGGAAAGCTTTTACAGTCTCATGTCTTTTGGTGATCAGGTTGTTTGTCATAACACCATGTTATGATGAACACTGGTATGTTTGAATCCAGTGTGACATGTCAATCATATTCACTTTTCACACAATACAAATAAAATGGATACTTTAAATAATATCCTACATATTTTTATTTTTTTTTAATCCATTTTGTACTATGAGAAAATGAGAAAATACTTGTAGTATTTAAAAAAAAAAATAAAAAAATTTAAAGACATTTTTAATGTATTATAATTTAACTAGCATTTTTTGTGCCGATAGCAACCATTTACCAAGTCACACCCCCTTCCTCTTCTGAAACAGGCTCTGGCACATCCCTTTGTGAGCCCTGCCCTTTCTAGCAGTGCACCAATTATATCTAGTGACTGCCTGGTCACATGATCTTCCCCACAGAACTTTGCATCTTGGGTCCTCTTCTGCTGCACTGACAGCAATTTAGTGAACTCCTGAGCCGAATCTTCGCTGATCGATCACAGGAGAACGGATCGATCAGCAGTTTAGCGTGTCAGTGTGTGTATTGTATTGATACACATATTGAACGGAAAAAAATCTTTTTTTTAAACGGCAGCTTAAATTGCTGCTTTAAGGGTGGTTAAATGCTTTCTAAGGAGACTCCATTACACCGATTTACACATTTAAATTTTACTTGCTATATTGGACTTCCTTTTTTTAAAGAAGCTTTTGCTCCAAAACAATTTTTTTGTAAGTGAAATGCTTGAAAGCAAGATAATCTTACATAGAACCTCTGCTATTTATTTTGTGTTTGCCTTTTTTCCCTACAGAAATCATACGATCAATGTAATCACTAGGTATGAAAACGTGCTAGCCAGTTATAACATTAATCCGGCTCTTGGCCTGTTCCTGCCTCTCATATGACCACTCTTCCCAGTTTGTTTCTTTCTTGTCTCCTATTAACTCCACCTCCTGTTCCGGTTTCAATTCCCTCTGCTATATTTTGAAAGCTGCATCCCTTGGTGGTTACACATTTCCCTTCTCATCATGTATTTTGAAATGCTCGTAAAATGCAGTGTGCTTTCCTTCATTAATTCTGCTTCAACTAACTTAGGCTGCATCCATGGTACCTCAGACCGCGCTGACGCGTCCGCACGCTGAGTGAACAGACTGCCTTAAGGCAGTGGTCGCGTACATGCGGTGTGCGGGCGGAGCCAGGAGGGGCGCGTGATGCGCGAGAAATCAGTTGAAACTGATTACTCGCACGACAGGTCGGTCACGTGTACCAGCTCCATGACGTCACTGGGAACGCCCCCCACGGCCCGAGTTCTATGGCCAAGGAATGCACCCGCTTTCCCTCAGCGCGTCTCCGAACGGGCTGTGGCACTATGTCCGCAGCCTTACTCTGGATGGTATGTTCAGCAGTGTGTGATTTTGCTTTTGATATTTAGGTCCCCCAGCCTACATTTGCAAAGTTATTACACATACTATAATTTTTCTTTAACAACTTCTAAGTTAGAAAAGGTGTTTCTTTGGTGAGATGCTTTATCTAGATTGCAACTCCAATAAATATCGCCTAGTGAAATTTCATGGCAGAAGCCCCCCAAACTCGGATGTACATTTTTACATTTCCGTACCTAGTCTGTTTGGCACCTCGGAGCAGAACAGATGGTTACTTAAAACTGGGGAACACTCTGGTTCAGACAAAGGGCTGAATGAAGGCAATACAGAGAGTATTACAGGCACACGTCTCATCAGTGGAAGATAAGGTGGTGCTCACGGAGGTGGTGAAAATCCTGTTGTACCCCAACAGATCACAAAGAAGGAAGTAGTTATCCAGGCACACGGACTTAATCAACAAGTGATTTATTCAGCAAATCAGATGTTTTGCTGAATAAATCACGTGTTGATTAAGTCTGTTAAAATGATCATTAAACACTGCACTACCAGCGAGTCGTCATATTATGCTGACTAAGCGTTTTCCATCACGTATTGGCTGCTGTAGAGAGACAATGCTCACTCTGCACAAAAACTCCCAGTGTGTATTTTTTGAACGTGGATCCGCTGTAATAAGGAACCTGTTCCATGGGACCTTTACTTAGGTTCAGGGACTTCTGCTTTCACCCTTCTTTTGGCCCTGCGTTTTTATAAATTGTCATACCTGTTAAATGTGTCTTCTCTCGTGCGCAGATATAGTTATATGTAGTTATGGGTAGACATTGTTTAAAACTCTTGACTTTAAGGCATAAAAACGGGCGACTCAAAAGTTCATCAGTCTGACATTTGGCAGCTTTGGTGACATCTTTGTGAAAATGCTGGTCAGTAATTTTGAAATTGAAATTTGAGTAGAAAGGTGAAAAGCTTTCTTTCCACAACTACCTGCAGGAAAGGAATGGCTGAGTACAGTCTCGCCAAACTTCAGAGCTGTGGAATATCTTTAATTTATTGCTTTTGTGCATGTGGCATAGGATTTTTTCTGCCTTTGCATGAAAACCTATATTTCTGAAGATAACTAAAACAAACAAAAAGCGCCATATTCAAAATCTGTGTTTAAATTATTGCTTTTTTTTTTTGGGGGATCTTTTCTTATAATTTGGTCAAAGCTGTATTACAATGACAAGATCAACCTTAATTGCTCTGTCATAGGGTTTTAATCGTAAAATAACATATTGATTAAGATATTGTGTGATGTGTATATACACACACGATCAACTGAGATTATTAACCATTAAATGTCGCTCACTTAATGGCAGGCAACAGTAAGTCTTCAGGATGAAATTCTTATCCTATTTTCATGTTAAAAAATGTTCTCTTGATGGGAATTTGCCTTCGTTCCCTGATGTAGTTTTGCTGATTTTGACCATTTCTGCTTTTGTTGTTGTTTTTTCTATTTACATGTCTTTGTCATTTATGTGCAGTGTCTCTGAGGGATGTATAGTCAGTATGCGAAGTCTTGTGAACAGTTCTACTGATCCCATCCAAAACTCTGCTCTCTGGTGCACTGGTATTAAAACACATATCTTATCACTAGTACTTACATAGGATGAGGTTGAAGAAGACATACGTCCATCAAGTTCAACCTGTGCTAAATTTAGACGACTGATACTTTTATCCTATATTTGTACTTGCAGTATATTGATCCAGAGGAAGGCAAACAAAAAACCCCAGTGTCCTATCATCCAATGATATCTCATAACGTGAAAAATAAATTCCTTCCATTATTGGCAATCATATTACTTCATGGATCAACATCCTTCCCATGTTTACTTATGTGGTATATCCCTGTATACCTTTCCTTTCTAAGAAGATGTCTAATAGTTGTTATTTACAATATAATATTCAATGGACTTCATGGCCGTAGATTTTCAAAAGGTAAATAATCTATTTCTGGATTTCAGAACATGGTTTGAGGGATGACCGATAAATGTATAATTGAGCACTAAAAGTAAGATATCCCTTTCCAAACCTACTGGTTGGATGTGGGTCATTGTAACCTTCCATTTAAAGCAGCAAAAAGTGAACAATCCAATGGTTTTTTTTTTTTTAAACTCCTATTGACTTTTTTAATGTCCTGTTCTTCCTTTGGCTGCTTAGCAACCATTTAGAATATCATATACACTTCCTCTTTTGAAACTGACTCTGACACATATCTTTTTGTGCTCTGCACTTTGGCAACAAAGTATCACAAAGAGATCTGTTGCTGGCATTTATTACTCTGAAAGCTGTAACAATAATGTGTTAGACACAGTGAAAGGGTAAAATACATTCCCATCAAGAGCAAATGATATTTAAGTCGAACAGTGCAGATTGCTGCTCTCAGGAGAAACACATTACCGTATTTCCTCGATTGTAAGACGCAGTTTTTTTCCCTTTTTCACGTGGCTGAAATAGGACTGCGTCTTACAATCGATGTACTGGGGGCGCTGCTGTAGATGCCTGCCGGGTTTTCTGTGTACAGCAAAAATGTCTGCGACCACGGCTCCCCTCCTCCCCCTCGTGCAGAGAGATATGCTGCAGATGCCGGCGGGTCTTAGCATAACAGCATAGTTGCGATCACAGCCCCCCTCCCCTCTGTGCAGAGAGATCATGGCCGCCCCGCCTCCATGAGGTGCAGAGAGTTCAGTGGAGATCCCACGGACAGGGGTATGTCTTCACAGCAGCCCCCTCCCCCTGTCAAATCTTTGTGAGCTGCACGTGCAGAAGGAGATGTGTGTGTGTCTGTCTGTCTGTCTGTCTCTGTGTGTCTGCCTGTCTCTGTGTGTGTGTCTCTGTCTCTGTGTGTCCTTCCATTCAATCCCCTTCCCTCCTATCTCTCCCCCCCCCTTCCCTCCTATCTCTCCCCCCCTTCCCTCCTATCTCTCCCCCCCTTCCCTCCTATCTCTCTCCCCCCCTTCCCTCCTATCCCTCTCCCCCCTTCGCTCCTATCCCTCTCCCCCCCCTTCCCTCCTATCCCTCTCCCCCCCTTCCCTCCTATCCCTCTCCCCCCTTCCCTCCTATCCCTCTCCCCCTTCCCTCCTATCCCTCTCCCCCCTTCCCTCATATCCCTCTCCCCCCTTCCCTCCTATCTCTCTCCCCCCTTCCCTCCTATCTCTCTCCCCCCTTCCCTCCTATCCCTCTCCCCCTTCCCTCCTATCCCTCTCCCCCCCTTCCCTCCTATTCCTCTCCCCCCTTCCCTCCTATTCCTCTCCCCCCTTCCCTCCTATCCTTCTCCCCCCCTTCCCTCCTATCCCTCTCCCCCTTCCCTCCTATCCCTCTCCCTCCTATCCCTCTCCCCCCCTTCCCTCCTATCCCTCCCCCCCTTCCCTCCTATCCCTCTCCCCCCTTCCCTCCTATCCCCCCCTTTCCCTCCTATCCCTCCTATCCCCCCCTTTCCCTCCTATCCCCCCCTTTCCCTCCTATCCCTCTCCCCCCCTTCCCTCCTATCCCTCTCCCCCCCCATTCCTTCCTATCCCCCCTTCCCTCCTATCCCTCTCATTTTCTCCTTTTCTCTATTCTTTATTCTCTCTCTCTCTCTCTCTCTCTCTCTCTCTCTCTCTCTCTCTCTCTCTCTCAAAAAAAAAAAAAAAATTCTGCACATTTAATATAATGTTTTTTTCCCCCCAATTTTTTTAATTAAATCAATGGTGCGTCTTACAATTGATGGCGTCTTTAGAATCAAGGAAATAGGGTTGTTAAAGAAAAAGTTAAAACCGTGTGGGTGAAGTGAGGTGCTAGAATCTGAGCTGCTAGAAAAGTTTATTAGAGCTTATGTATACCCATCCACATAGTCACATTTTAATTAGGAGGCACTTTAACAGTACTTACTGTGCTTGCCTCACAGCTGTTTACCAATTCGTTTTCTCACGGTAAAGGCCTTTTTGTAATCCCCTTATCCTCATGCTATTCAAAATTCATTGCAAGTCACAAACATGGCTTCTAATTAACATTCATCAAGCTCTATTCTTATTTAACTTATTTCCATAAAAACCAGCAAGTTCACTTGAAGTGGTTTAATGCTGGGAGTTCAAATATCCAGTCATGTTATTCTAAATGCAGTAAATATGAGTGGTCTAGTTATCTGTGATATTATAAAGATGTTGCCTATTATAAATAGCACGCATATGTTAATTGATGTCTTTTTTTTGTTTTGTTTTTTACTCCCATGTGAGGTACAGATTTTTTACGTTTTCTACCATAGCAGGTCCTAACACCCCACTTTCCAAGTTGGCAGGTCGGTTTCATTTTGCCAGGTTACGACAGATCCAATGTGATCATTCTTCCTGTAATTACTCGGGTAAATAAGAATTTTAACCCAGGTGAGTGGTAGGACCTGCTTCGGTCATGCCTTGAAAGTGGCAGCAGGCTTAAAATGGTTTGTCCAAAGGGTTAAACTAAATGACCCTTTTTACAAGAGATATATAGGTATTGCAGTGTGTATTTTTGTCACAATGGAAGTAGCTTTGGGCATTTTTGTTTTTTGTTGTATACATTTAGCCACGCCCGCTAGCACTCCTTTTGACACTTATATGCATTTATATATTATGTGGCAATGGTTGGGGTTTCTCAGAGCTTGTTGGGAATCTGTGTATTTATAATGTAGCTAAGACTTTTGTGCCTGAATTTAAAAAAATAATGTTCATTTTATATTTTGAAAAAAAGTCAGCACTTGTAAATGTGATATTACATAATGCACTTTGTGTATGTGTATGGAAATAAATTGGAGAGATGGGAGTACTTGCTGAGGGGAAGAGAAGGCTTAAAAGCTGAGCTATTGGGTGAGAAAGGTGTATCCTAAGCACACAAGAAAGGTCTAATATTGGCACTAATGGGACAAGTGTTCTGTGAGTAGAATGAGTAGCAGAGCGTCCTAGATCCTTTCTCCAAACTGGCACAGGAACCTGTGGTACAGTTGCTCCTAATTGGATTGAAAACCCATTTCTATAAAATGTTAATATAGAAATTCTGCAGTGTGTAAAACTGCTGCAGAGATGCACAGTAACATTGCCTGTTTGCAGATTTTATGCTTTTTGGCTGTAGAACAGTGGCATATTTTGAAATTACTTTCAATAATCACTCCTATATTTGGTGGCGGTTCAAACATTCAAGATGATAGAAAATCCATTTTTAATAGATGTGTATCCCTACTGTTTTGCAAGTGGCACATGGATTATTGCGTTAATTGATATTTCATTGTTTCCTCAAACTACAGCTCTTCTTTCAAAAGAAAGTATGCCTTTTTTTTGTATTAACTTGGAACTAGTTTGTGTCAAATTCAATATATAAAATGGTATTGCATTTCTTTTTAGGTTATTCTGGTGCAAGTCAACCCAGGGGAAGCATTTACAATAAGAAGAGAAGATGGCCAGTTTCAGTGCATTACAGGTAAGCTGTTTTCTTTATTAGATCTGTACAGTAAGGATGTTTCCATTCAATAAGTATATTATAGTTACATAGTAGATGAGGTTGAAAAAAGACGTACGTCCATCAAGTTCAACCTACGCTAAATTTAGACACTTTATCCTATATCTATACTTATTGATCCAGAGGAAAGCAAACACAAAACCCCAGTGTCATATCATCCAATGATATCTCATAAGGGGAAAAATAAATTCCTTCCTGACTCCAAGAATTGTCAATCGGATTAACAATAACATAACAATTAACATAAATTAACGATATGTTAAGTGTGCTTTTAGAGCCTGTGACATCACACCAATTCTGTGGCTTGGAGGTAGAGAATTGGTAATAGCATATGAAAGGTCCTGGGTTCGGTTCCTGTATGATATGGTGTAGGGAATTAGGAATATTATAAAATAAATAAAATAATTGATAAATTATATGAGGTTATTAGGAATAGGGCTGGAATACTAATTGAGGTTATTAGGAATATTATTAAATAAATAATAATTTATAAATTATAATTTAAAATAAAAATAAAACAATAATTTATAAATTATTTTATTTTAATTACAATGTATACTTTATAAATAATTATTTTATAATATTCCTAATTCCCTATACCATATCATACAAGAATAGAACCCAGGACGTTTCATATACCATTACCAATTTTCTACCTCCAAGCTACAGAATTGGTTTTATTATATCGCTATATTGATGTATGTATGTCTTTATTTATATGCGCCATTAATGTACATAGCGCTTCACAGCAGTAATATACGTGACAATCATATAAATAACACATAAAGGGGAGAAGTGCTTCAGACATAAAAATACCATTTAGTTAAAGGAGTCCCTGCTCCGAAGATCTTACAATCTAATTTGTTGGTAGGAAGAATGTACAGAGAAGGTAGGAGGGCTTTCTGGTAAGTGCATCTGCAAGGGGCCAAGTTTTATGTACAGTATGAAGTGTTAATTATCAGCCATCGAGCTACTCATATGCTTCCTTAAGCAGGTGTGTTTTGAGGTGGGTCATAAATGTGGATAGAGAGGGTGCTAGTCGGGTATTGAGGGGAAGGGCATTCCAGAGGTGTGGGGCAGTCCGTGAGAAGGGTTTAAGGCGGGAGAAGACTTTAGATACAAAAGGGGTAGTGAAGACATCCTTGAACAGAACGCAAGAGTCGGGATGGTGTATAGCGAGAAATTAGGGCTGAGATGTAAGGAAGGGCAGAAGAGTGTAAAGCTTTAAAAGTGAGGAGGAGATTTGAGTGTGTGATACGTGATTTGATAGGAAGCCAGGAGAGAGATTTCAGCACGGGAGAAGCTGAGACAGATTTCGGAAATACTAGAGTGATTCTGGCAACAGCATTAGGATAGATTGTAGGGGAGCCAGGTGAGAGGCAGGAAGGGCGGACAGCAGGTTACAGTAATCGAGACAGGAGAGAATGAGGGCCTGAGTCAGAGTTTTAGCAGTCGAGCATCAGAGGAAAGGGCGTTTCTTTGTAGTTTTGCGGAGGAAAAAGCGTCAGGTTTTAGAAACGTTTTGAATGTGAGAGAGGACTCGAGTGTGACCCCTAGGCAGCGTGCTTGGGCTACTGGGTGAATGATAGTACTTCCAACAGAATTGCGGAAGGAGGTTGTAGGGCCAGGTTTGGGAGGAAATAAATAGGAGGAGCTCTGTTTTTGCCATGATAAGTTTTAAGTCGGAGGAGGGCCGTCCAGGATGATATCGCAGAGAGACATTCAGAAACTTTGGTCTGTACAGCAGGTCTAAGGTTAGGGATAGAAAAGTAAATTTGTGTGTCATCAGCATAGAGGTGATATTTAAACCCAAGAGATGTGATTAGGTCACCTATAGAGAGTGTGTACAGAGAAAAGAGAAGGGGTCCCAGGACAGAGCCCTGGTGTACCCCCACAGAGAGATCGATAGAGGAGGTGGTGTTGGCAAAAGAGACACTGAAAGTACGATGGGAAAGGTAAGAGGAGATCCAGGATAGAGCTTTGTTACGAATGCCAAGAGTATGGAGAATATGAAGGACAAGCGGGTGGTCCAGAGTATCAAATGCTTCAGAGAGGTCACGTAATAGGAGCAGAGTGTAATGACCTCCGTCATTGGCAGCACGGAGGCCATTTAGTTATTTTAGTGAGGGCTGTTTCAGTGGAGTGAGCAGTGCGGAAGCCAGATTGTAGAGGGTGTAGGAGATAATAGGTGTTGAGAAAATGGAGCAAGCAAGAGAATACAAGACGTTCAAGGAGTTTAGAGGCAAAACGCAGGAGGGAGAGCGGTCGATAGTTGGAAAGACAGGTAGGGTCAAGCTTGCTCTTTTTGAGTAATGGTATAACTGTTGCATGTTTGAAGGAAGAGGGAAAGGTACCAGAGTAGAGAGAGGAGTTAAAAATTTGTGTGAGCATAGTGATTATAGTAGGAGTAAGAGGTTTTAGGAGATGGGAGGGAATCGGGTCAAGAGGGCAGGTGGTAGAGGGAGAAGAGGAGGAGATCAGCAACAACACATCCTCTGTGACAGCGGATAAAGAGTGATAAAGGAATGCAGGAGGAGAGTTAGGAAGAGGTGTTGGATGGGAGGAAGATACAGAGGGGGATGTCCTGCGTATGTATTCCACCTTTCCTTTGAAATATTCAGCAAAGTCCTGAGGTGAGATGGAGGAAGCAGAACAGGCAGCAGAGGGTGGTCTGAGTAGGGAGTCAGACAGTGAGGAGTCGGTGTGGGTTAGACTTGTGTGTGGTGATTAGTAAAGAAAAGTAGGTTTGTTTGGCTTGAGAGAGGGCAGAGTTGAAACAGGATAGGATAAATTTGTAGTGAAGGAAGTCTGCGAGGGTGTGAGATTTCCTCCAGAGGTGTTAAGAGGAACGAGTGCAGGAACGCAGCATGCGCGTGTGGAATGTAGCCAGTGTCTGGGGTTCAAATGGCGAGAATGGCAGAGAGAAAGCAGCGCATGTAGATCAAGAGAGGAGGATAGGGCAGAGTTGTAGTTCCTGATTTATTGATTCAATAACAGCTCCATTATCAAATCTTAGTAATCATCCCTTAGTTGGAGCATATTGAATCTGGTTCTAATTCATTTTGCCTCTAATGTATGATTGCCACAGGTTTACTTGTTTATTTTAATAAGTACATGAGCAGTAGCGAAGGACTGGGGCATATATACCCCTTGGTATGATTCTTTAGCTCAGTGCTATATCCTGGAGAAGCGAGCTGTTTGAATGCTTTGCTTCTATGTGTGACTGAGACAGTTTGTCGGTTGAAATAAAGAGTGCAGAGGAAGATTAGGCCGGGCATTGGTTGCGGGAAATATCGAGGACGAAAAGGGAAGCGGACATACCAGGCCAAGAATGGCTTTGTGAGTGTTTTTTTTTCCCCTCCATTTTTATAATGTCATACAATTGTGACTCTGCATCATTGGTATCTCGTGTGCTGACTGTTCAAGATATTGCTGAGTTGGACCACCTACAAGAACTGTACTTGTTCTCCAAGAACTGTAATGGACTTTTATGGACTTCATTCCCCAATGCAGATCACCACCTTTTTTTGTTTTTGACTTTTATTTTTTAGTATCTTATTTACCATATCATCTTTGTGTTTTAATATCATGTATAGGATCATTATAGGCTAAATTCCTTCTAGTCATTGTGCTTTTTGACTTCGAAGGGGGTCTTTTTGTCTAGGAACCAGATGTTTTGAGCCTATTTCCTATTTCTACCGGAACACCCCCCCTAATGCGTTAAATGTTGGCTCCTAAGTATTATATATATTTTATTTCACACCATAAAGATATAGCTATCGGGCGGTAAATAGTGGGTGCCTAAAAATTCCCTACTGCTGCTTGAGTTGCAGTGCTGATTAACCTGTCAGGCACTGGCGCGATGAGCAATAACACAACCGATCCTGCATTAAGCTGGTAGTAGATCAATCTGGCACGATGCTGAAAAGTCCACAAGTGAGGTGCAGGGGAGCCCTCTGACTATGCCTGCTCCTAGTGTGTCTGTGTGTCGGTGTGTCTGTTACAGATAGTGAGTATCTGAAACACACACACACACACCCACACACCCACACACACCCACACCCTCCTACAGGGCCAATTTCCTACTCCTAAAATTTGGTCTGGCTCCTAAGTTTCCCCCCCCCTTTCTACTGATTTTATGTAAATGTGTTGTTTGTATACTCTGTATTATAATACAATGCAGTGTGTTTATTTGCAATGGTTTGGAGCGAGTTGTTATCCTCCTGGTACATTAAATATGCCCAGTAGTTTTAAACAGCACTCAACACCTTGGGTAGCAAAAAATGTTTCACATTTAGTGCCGTGAATCTTTTTATAGCCTCTCCTGCGTTGCAGTCAGTACGCAGGAAATGGATCAAGGCTGATATTTATTTGTGTTCATGGGCTGTCAGAGAAATGTGAAATATTTCCTCCTTTCTTGTGTTTTGTTACTGAAATAGAAATATCAACTCTATTACAGTGAGTCGGGGGGACAGGGAATCTATCAATGGGTGCTATTTTTGTAGCTGAATAATCCATTCATGAAAATCGGTGTGCTGCAGAATTCATGAATGAAGATGACTCATCCAGGGCACAGTCCCAAGTGGCTGCTCAGGGCCATTAAATGTTGCTTGACATCAGAAGGAAAGCCATGTTCTAAAAGGTTTGGCTGGGAGGAAATTGCCACATGCCTAGAGAAATGGAAAAATACAGTATTCAAATGAGGATGAGTCACACGTAATTTAAGCCCAAAAGAAAATGAATACAATATTTTGTGACAACGAGCCTTCAAATGTTGGACATTTTTAACTATTCTTAAAAATAAAAACGTTTGACCTGCTAATTTGAAAAATGGTTTTATTATTTTAACTTTAAAGGGTTTTAATTTTTCTTGCTCCAGTTTGATTTCTGAACTTGGTCTTTTGCCTTTTGTTAGGTTTTCTTCTGTCACTTAGTTATGATGTAGTTAGGATATTACTACACTCTACTATCCGAGGGCTATATTGTTGTGAATGATTGTATTATCTGATTTTGACATTTCAGTAGAGTAGCGTAGTTGAGTGTTGGAATACTCCTTTTTTCTTTTTCGCTTTTGACATCCCTTTTCCTTCTTGATGATGTAATGTAAAAGTCCAGCCATTTTAGGAAAGTGAATATTAAGCCAAAGCAGAAGACAGACATTTAAAATGTTATTGCAAAGAATTCAGCAAATTGCAGCATTCTTAGAAACAAACATTCAGTTTATGTAACCTGTTAACAACCATATAAAAAAAAAACATATTTGGAAAGAGAATTAAATGTACATGTGTGTAGCCCCCTTTCCCCCGTGTCTTGGGAAACTACCTGGGGTGCGTTACCCGAGTGGCTCACATTGGGCCTGATCCTCCGCTGCAGGGAGCCTGGGTTGGTCGTGGTCTATCTGACAGCTCCTTCACCTAGGAGGGATCCAAGCGCAGTTGGATAACCCCTTCCCAGGACCACACAGTAAAGAATAAATATACACACGGTAATATAACAACTTATCTTTACTGGCAACATATATATATAACTCTACAGTACTGTACCCCCAACACAATAACACCACCCTGGTGAGACCCCCAACGTACTGAGGTGCCCACCCGGTGTCCACAGTCAAACCCACCCAAAGTGTGTGTAGTAGCGCTACCCCCAGTGTGTGTATGGCCGTTGGTGCACTTAGCTGGTGATACCTTCCTGGGCACTCCAGTACCCGGGTACCGCTGATCAACACAAAGGATCCGTCTGATACCCGACGTGTGTGAAGGCGTCCGCCTCTGCGTGGGTTGAACTCCCGCTGGAGTGTCTCACCATAAAGAGTCTCTTAGTAGATGGTGGTCTGGTCCTAGACCACAGGCCGGAAGTCACCGGCTTTCTCTAACAAAGCTGTTTCCCTGAGAGGTTTGGAGCAGCAGGAACAGCGTGACCCAGGAAGAAACGGGAGGTCCCTGATCAGCGCGGTCTCAACCTTTCTTGTAATGTTAAAACAAACCTTGTATTGCTGTGTTACGGGCCTCTGCAGAGATCCACTCGTTGTTGTTATCTTATGCTGCTGCCCTTCAGAAATATCTGCTTGCATTAGGCGTTTTCTGGGATAATAAAGAATATCTTCCCATTTTCTCATAGAAAGTAAGGATTTGTATAGGTTCTTGATGAAATGCTTGTTAGTGGGTTTTTTTACAAGTAAAAAACAAAGATTGCTTTATATTTGCAGTAGTGCTCGGATGTCCTATGGTTTTAAAAAATCCGTTGGGGGCGATTTACAATTACTTCTCTCCAACCGTGGCCAAAATATGACATTATAAGCATTTGACGTCACTAAACACAGCATAGCCGAGCACCTGGGGTTGTGTCCTTTTCCTGGGCAGATGCTCCAGGCACATCTTTGTGCGCACAGATTGGTTTCCTAAGCATTTTTTCCCCATTGGAAAAACGCAGTTAACATTGGTTGAGCTATAGTACAGTACCACTCTGGCCAAAACATGGTATAAGATAAGTCTGTATGGAGGATTCAATTTAAATACCTTCCAGTTTAGGGCATTGACAAAGTGAAAAAACATCTAAACTAGTGTATATTTTTCCATTAAGTTGGCGTGGTTATAATTCCAGTAACGGTTGTGTGGGAGGTTTGTAAATACCACATTTTAAAGTTAATGTAAAATCAGCAGAACATAACAAACTGATCATTTTTGCATCTCGTCAGTACTAGACAGCAGGGCCGACACCCCCCCCCACCCCCATGTTGGCGGTCTTGCCTGCACCCCCATTTCACTCCTCGTAAGCCCCTTCTTCTCGTGTATTTCTCTCCTCCTGTCTCACGCTTACCCCCTCTCTTCCTCACTCACTCTCTCCCCCCTCACCCCCACTCCCTCTCTTAAACCCCCTTTCTCCTTACTCCCCCCTCTATCAATTACCCCCCTCACTTAATCCCACTTCCTGAATCTCCCCTCCTCACTCATTCCCTGCCACCACCCCACAAAATACATCCCCCCCACCCCCCAAATACATACAGAGCACACTTACCTTCTGGATGGTTTTAGGCCTCTGGTGCCCTCGCTCTACCCCTGCTGCTGCGGACCTCCTGTCGGGGTTCCACCTCTCCCACACTGTTCGGGCCTCTCTCCTTTACAGTCCCTTGCTGGGCCTCTCTCTCATGCTGGTGCGCGCACCGACATCAGAGAGAGGCCCGCAGCTGGTATCTTCTTTACTCTGCTGCAGGGCCCCCCAGCTCTCCCCAGCTGCAGGCCGCCCTCGCTGTCCCGCACCGAGGCTCTCTCATACCGGTGCGTACCGAAAGCTGGGCCAAGCTTCCGGCGAGCACCGACGTCAGAGAGGCCCTGTGAGCTCACCGGGGTCAGAGAGGCAGGAAAAGCTGGGGAGAACCAGCGGCAACGACCTCTGACCGGGCCCAACTTCCAGCGCCAGCCATGCCTCCCGCAGCCACCCGGGCCCGGGACACTTGTCCCGGCTCAATCCCCCTGTCTGCAGCCCTGCTTGTCAGTACTAGTCCAATAATATCTCCCCTATCTTTTGTAGCAGTATTTTCTTAATCTGTTTAATAGTTTTTCACACGTTACGGTTACATTAACTATATCTGACCGAGACACAACATTTTGTAAAGAATGTAACAATCTGTTTATATTTTAATAAATATAAATCTGCCCAAAGCAAATGTTTTGCTTTTTGTTTCTTTGAAACATAATCACAAACGTCTTTTCTTGGGCACCTCTGAATGTTTGTCCGTGTTTTCTCTCCCCCTGTCCCCCCACCCTGTCCTGTAGCAGAGAGCCAGTAAAGGTGAGGGAGACTTTGCCTGTGCAAATCCCTGTTTAACACCACATCGCACAAGTAGGAGAGGAGATCAACCCTCTCCCAAATTGTAGCTGAACTGAATGTTTTTTTTTTAAACATTTGGTTGTCAGATTTTGATAACAAATTAATTGAATTATCCTTAACTCTCTCACTGCCATGGTACCCTTTGGTAATAGGAGGGACTGCCCATTTAAAGAGGCAATCCAAGATGATTTTTTTTCCCCCTTCATTTTTATTCTCAAATGCATTATTACAACAGGAGCTCTCCGGTGCTGAACCCTATTAATTTCAGCTTCGGGGACCCCCGCGTCCAGAGATACTTGCCTCCGTAGTGGGTGCTGGTAGCCACTTCAGGTTTCGCGTTATGGCCTCTTTTCAAAGCTGCCAGGGGGGGGGGGGGGGTCTGCAAGCCAATAGGAAGCCGTGATGTCATGTGACCGGGGGATTTAAACTGCACAGATATGCCGGCACCCCCTTCACAGATAAGTATCTTGGGAAGCAGGGGGTCCCCGAGCTGAAATGAATGGGGTTCAGCTTGTGAGATCCCCTGCTTCAAACCTGTATTAAAAATGAGAGAAAAAATCGTAAAGGTTCCTTCACAACACAGTGTGCTGTTTTTATGTTGTTGGTTTCTGTTTTCACCGCTAGTAGTTTCCCCTGCTCGTTGGGAACAAAAACTGTGTATTATTTCAAAAGAATGTGCCCTAACCCCAACTGCTTAGCTGTTAGTTGGTGACAATAGTAGACCTCAAAAAACCTTATCTTAAATGATTAAGATCAGACCCCTTCATGTCTGCATGATGAACAGCTCTGTGCTGCGGAGAAAGGGAGAATAAACAGCAGGAGTTGCCATCTGAACATTATACTTCATACGTTGGGCCCTTTTAAATATAAGAGAGCAATAAAATCAAACCCCTTGACTGCAGTCTCAAGTAACATACTGACCCAAGAATCACACTATGGTGCTAGATAACGTAACCAGTATGTTAGGGGGCGCAGGGATCTCTTTAGCAGCATCTCCCAAACTATTAGAATGTTACAAAGGGTTGCTTTCCTTTGAAACGTAAAGATTACGTCAGCCTTTAGGGTTCCCTCTGAAAGCCCAGAATTCCCTGCTGTCTGTCGGTTTATTATTTAACTCTATGGCCTCGGGCATGAGGCGTTTAACTCTATGACCCGTGCTGAGGCGTGCTACTGCTCAGCACTGAGCCCCTGCAGCCGCAATGAGAGCGGCTTTAGCGGGGGCTCACGCACGCTTGTGGAAGCGTGTGTCTCACGAAGTTTTCAAATTTGGCTGTTCGCCCAATGAGGGCGAACCAGCTCCGTAACGTCACTGGCCCGCCCCCAGACCCGCCCCCCGACACGCCCACGGACGGCGCGCTGTGTAACGCCAGGGAAAGCACCGCTTTCCCTGAGCCTCAGCGCGCCTCCGCACTGTTTTGGGCACTATGTCCCAGGCCTATGGCAGGAACTATGAATTGTGGCACTAACATTGGGGATGGTTTCTTAAATCCTGGGTAGTTGAGTTATCTTCAACTAGACTTTGATTGGGGATGGGGTGTCCACTCTCTCAATTTTGGGTGGGGTTTACCCCTGTAACATGCCACAATTTTGGGGTGTTAAGGTATTTTACACCATAGACATCATTATTTATATATATATATATATATATATATATATATATATATATATATATATATATATATATACACAATAACACACAGAGAAACCTGCAACAGACCTATATAAATAAACTGTGCTAAAACCAGCTCAATGAGGTGTAAATAATGACACCACTGACGGTGCTGGGGATGGGAATAATATGAAAACCAACACAGAAAAAAAGAATCCCCTAATAGCACTCTAGCATACAAAAAGTAACAAAATGTATTAATCACAAATAGACATACATGAGTTAAAAAAGGAAGCAGTGGTGTCCTGCCTGCTGTGAGATGCAACTAAAGCCCCTTAAAGACAATAATAACAAGCTGAAATAGGCTTTTACTAAATTTGAATTAGTCTAAAAGCAGAGCATATTACTGAATGAATATTGAATATAATAATGAATATTATATGAGGAAGGTCACATGTAGCTGACCGAAACGTCGGATGTAGTGCCTTGGTTTTTGTTACCTCAATATATTGTAATTTCAATTTGGCTGTGTGCTGTCTCTTCTTTCCGGATGAAGATCTGGTAATATCTGCTGTGTCAATATCGCATATGGGATAAGCATCATTGTTTCATTGTTTACAGAGTGCCTGCTGCCTTGTTTCATATATATATATATACTAGCTGATATACCCGGCGTTGCCCGGGCGTGGAAGGGCAGGGGGCATGGAGTGGAAGGGCGGGGGGGGGGGCAAAGGGCAGGGAGGGGGGGGGCAAAGGGCAGGGAGGGGGGGCAAAGGGCAGGGAGGGGCGGGGCAAAGGGGAGGGGGGGCAAAGGGGAGGGGGGGCAAAGGGGAGGGGGGGCAAAGGGCAGGGGGGGGCAAAGGACAGGGAGGGGGACGACAAAGGGCAGGGGGAGGGAGGGCAGGGGGGCAAAGGGCAGAGGGGGGGCAGGGAGGGTAGGGGGGGGCAAAGGGCCGGGTGAGTCTTGGACGCGTTAAATAACCCATTCCCCTGCGTTTACTCACCTTGCACACGGTCGCGCTCCTCTTCCTACGGGTACCGGCCGCCGTCCTCCTCCACCTCGGGCTCCTCAGCGGAGAGGCTGAGACGCTCCGGTGAGGAGGTGCTGTGCCTTTCGCGGGGAGAGGCGGAGACAGCCGGAGGAGCGCCCTGTGTGAGGGGAGAGACGCACAGTGCGTGCTCTGTGTGGGTGGGGGGGGTGAGCGAGAGCGCCGGGTGAGGGAGTAGCCTATGTGTGGTGATCCCCCGCTGTGTCCCGGGCGCTCGCTCCGCTCCCCCGCTGACTGTAGCGGCGCCGGGGAGGGGGGGGGGGGTGAATGCGCGGGAAACAGGGAGACACGGAGTGGAGGAGGTGTGCGCGGGTCACGATGACTTGGATTTCAGGCTGATGTTCGGGGAGGAGGAGGCGGAGCCTCCGGGACCGGCGGGTAAGAGACCGGGAGATGTGCTGCTAACACTGTGAGACCCACCCCCCCCGGGTTATACATGCTGCTAATGTATGTACAAGAGCAAAACAAAGCTGTATGGTGCTCTAACATAGACCTGACCAATATAGGTTGTAACAATATAATGAAAAAAATCAATCCATTCCCAGAGATATCCCACACTATATTGGACCATCTATAATCTGAAACATCACATCCATTTGATCAATATACCAGAAGAGTAACACCTTTGTATTGATGAATACTCACACTTGCTTGTGTCTGGTCTGTAACATTGAAAGGGATTCCTGTGGTGTTAACTGGAGTAATTCACTCACTTTTTGCAGATTGGTCTTCAGTGGGTTCTTCATAGGTGTGTGCTGCCGGTTCTCCAGAGTAGTAGACAGGTTCAGCAGGGAGAGATGGAGCACTACCGGAAAAAATTGCTGGAGAGTGTGTTCCCAATAAAAATAAGGTTTATTGGATCAGAGCATGACAATAAGGATGAGCCCCAGGGCCCCCACCAACGCGTTTCGAGCTTCCGCTCTTTCTCAAGGTGATAACACTCTGATCAAATCTCTTACCTTATAAAGGTTCATTTTCCCGCCTTTCCTCACCCCTAACCCGTCGCTTGGCTGCGTCACGAGCAGCGCGCCATGTGTATAGGGCGCGCCACGAGTGCCGCCCGTCGCGCAGGGTAGAGCGGTGACGTCAGCGCGTCTATGAACATCAACAACAACTTTATTATTATTTCAAACGAACATTGAAAAAAACTTTAAACTAACTTTATTAACACTTAAGCAATGAGTAGTGCACACGATCTTCATTACAAATGAAGTATATATTGGAACAATGTTAAAAACAAAGATAATCAATGTATTTAAAAAAATATTTAAAAGAAAAGACAATCATGGATGTTAAGGTTTAGAATATATATATATGACTCTGTAAACGGACCCAGAAGATATAAATTAGAACATGCAGCCATTTGTGTGTATGGTTATGTAAATATATAGAAATTCACTAATTGAGCCTTATCTGTGAATTTATCCATCCAACATTTCACAGCATCCCTGTTCAGTCTAAGTACGGGAACAGAGTCATATAATCAGATGTTTATGATCCATATTCTTGTAGAATCATTGGAAGTGTGGACCGAAAATTTATTTTAGCATATAGTAGTCCATATTTTTTGATCACTATTTTTTAAAACATTTTTTTACATCTAAACTTATTGTAAATGTTATACCCAAGTTAGTGACAAAAGTTAGTATAATTAGTTATACAAGTTACATACTTCAAACACATATTATCAATTGCACGACATAAGATTGTTGTCATAACACTATTGTATTTGATTTTTTAATTGATTTCATTTTATTTTAGAAATGGATTGAGATCCCATTCTGAATTTAGACCAAAAGGGATTCTTGTATTGAGGGTAAAAATCCAGAAGAGTTCCCTTTTATCAAGTATGTCCAACCTGTTTCCCCCTCTGTAGGGTTTTTTAATATGTTCAATGCCTCTATATTTTAATTTTCTAATGTCTCCTTGTTTGCAATTAGTGAAATGTAGGGATACTGGATGTGTGAGATCCCCTACCTTAATTAATCTAATGTGCTCCCTCATTCTCACTTTTAAAGCTCGTGTGGTGCGTCCCACATATTGTTTGCCACATCCACAGTCCAATACATAGACTATGAATGTGGCATTACAATTAATGAAGGATTTGATGGGATATGATTGTCCTGTATTAAAGGACACAAAATTAGAGGACGGCATCATATAAGCACAAGAAATACAATTGAGGCATTTGAAACAACCCTAATGTATGTAACACCCCCCCCCCCCCTACCGTGTGTGTGTGTGTGTTGTGTGTCCTTTGGCCCGTCACTCCGCCTCAGGCCAATGAGAGGTGTGCGGGGGCGGGCGGGCCAAGGGTCCAATGAGATTTCCCCTAGGGACAGAGGCCATGCAGACATCCAGACAGGCATACAGTGCTTTCACAAATATAGTATAAGATATATTAGGGTCCATGGAATAGTCCTACCCTGCAATGTTTTACAACCTTGGAGATGGGTGAATAGCATTGAAAAAAGAGCCTAGTTAATCCTGGTTTTACCAAATTCTTTGCAAGAAAATGCCAGAATTTAGTTATTCTAAAAGTCAAGTTATTCCTTTTAAGACCAAATGTGCTGTGTTCACTCAGATTGTATCTTCAAATATACAGAGCATGCTGCAGAATGACCCAAAAAAGGAACATTGCCCAATATGTCTGGTCTCTCACTAAACCATGCATCTTCTATAGGTGTCTACGCATACTTTAATGGAGCATATACTGTACGCATGTGAAGATTGCTTCCCAACTGGCTTGTCTTATCCTCTTTATATTGGACTCTGTTTAATTCACTCTGATGCAGCTTGGTGATTCCCCCAAGTTTCTCGTCGATTGGTGCCCTTTTAAAATGTCATCCACAGTCTATGTAGATTCGAGTTGTTGGCGTCTCCAGCTGGGGTCTGACACTGTATCTTCTCGCAGCCATGATGTAGAAAGTTAGTCTTCCCTGGTGATGTCACTGGTCCGCCTCTTCCTCCGTCTACGTGATGCTGCGTAAGTTAGCTCCAACCAACATGGTTTGTGACCTCTCCATGTCCCTTCCTTAGGGGTCCTTACATTTTATGCTGAATTCAAGAAAGCATATTTTTATTTTTCTCGGATGTATCGCTGTTCCCAGTGAAGGTGATACGGTCTACTTAGTTATTCTGCTGAAGCAGTACTTTGCAAATAATATGCTTAGATGTTCTGGCAGTTTTAAGAGTGGGGAATATAATGATACATAGATTGGGTAAGTGTGACATCAAATGAAGGATTTGTACAAATGCATATTTAGTTGCCTTTATTCCATTTAAAAAACACGTATTTAGCATTTGGACTGATTTCTGTAATATGTGAGAAAATAACATTAAACAATGAGTATATTTATAATCTACAAGTTCTGCTGAAAAAAACTCCAAATATGATTTGTCTAGGTTTATATTGAAATATCTCATGATTGTTGGGCCTTTAACATTGCTAGTACTCAAATGTTTATTTGGCAGCACATGGAGCTCACTTTCAAAATAGACAATGGTGGCAGTTTCCCCAATATAAACAAATTCTTCAAAGAACTTTAGTAATAGTCAGCATGGATTTATGAAGGATAGATCATGCCAAACTAACCTTAGGCTGAGTCCCCAGTGGCGCCGCTGCGACGGTGTGCGCAGCACACACAAGGTACGGCCCAATATGGGGCCGGGCCCAGTAGCTGCCTGAATTATAAATGGCATTGGCTTCCTTAAACGAATGTAATCACGCTAAAAAGGAAATGTTGACCTACTTTTTTTTTATCTTGTCCCCTCTAGCCCACCTGCCTCTGTCTGAGTTCAGATAACGTTGAAGATGAGGGATTCTTACCTGTTCAAGCTCTTGCTTAGCACACACTGATATCACTAAGGCTGTGCTTATAGTGACGCTGATGTCACGCTACGGAAAAATCAAATTGAAGTGACTTCCAGCGATCGCAACCAATACATTTGTTTTGACGCAATGTCGCGTCGCCTCGCCATGTCTCAGGCTAACTTGCTGCCATTTTTTCCCCCATCTGTTTAACTACAGTTTGAAATGGAGTTAACTTCTTGTAAATGTTTGTGTTGGTCACACTGTGTGTCACTGCCATTGGTTCATTTTGATCCTAAGAGGGACTGCATCTTTATAAACGATAGACCATATTTAATATGTCTGCATTGATTTCCTCTGCTTGTAAATTGGAGGTGAAGATCATCCATGGGCTAAAATAAAAATGCCAGTTACCTGTTTAGGTGATTAAATAGAAGAGATGATTGACACAGACGCATGTATTTTGAAATATTTTCCACAGCGTGTTTGTAAATGGAGTGAGCTGAACTTTGGGAGGGATCTGACTTCCATTTTGTGTGGCGCCACTCTATTGAGCAGGAGCTATAGTATGCACAGAGCCTTCTCCTGAGCGGTCCTCTGATGGGGAGTGGTGTTCATATGGTGGAGAAAACAAGTGCTACAGTATGTTTGTATAAAGAAGCCATTGGTAATATGAAGTCATTTTCAAAATGTGATTTAAAGGCGTAAACTAATCCTAATCACATGTTTAGGCGTTACATCTGGGTTATGGATGCCTTTTCGCCATATCTGAGCCCTATAAGTATTAATCATTTGTTAACGTTATTATGTAAATGGAGATTTGGGAGGGGTTTGGTTTCCTCTGGTTAGTCCCTTTGTCTAATGTTACCGTAGGTTCAGCAGGTTTGCACAGCCAAAGCCCCCCTCTCTCTCTTTCCTTATCTTTGCTCTCGGATAAGGACAGGGTGGAACAAGGGGATAGAAAACACCTTATTGACAAACACTTCCTCAAATTTCAACTTGTAATTCATTTAGACAAAGTGAAAGCAGCCAAACCTTTGTCTTTCAGTCTTTTCAAATAATGACAAGGTATACCAAATACATCCTGCATTCTTTGGTCTATTAACATTACAAATCGGACACTGCTTGTGTGTACGTAAAGATTATCCACACCCCATGTATATATTTAGTTTAGTCTGTGGGATTTATGAGGTATTTCCTCTTGCCCGTTTTTTTGTGTGCGTTTGTTTTAATGCAGCAGTTCCTTCTATTTCTAGAAATACAATTATCGAAGCTGCCGATCGATTGGTGAATACCCTGCTTCCCAGAGAACGCACTGTGGCTGCCTATTTCAAAAGAGGAAATGGTGCTGTAGCTTCCTAAATAGTTGCTATAGCAACCCAAGGAAGCTTAATACGTTAACTCGTTAATAAGAGTGAAAGAAAATGTAAAAAAAAATGCAGCAAGTACTGTCCAATACTACACAACTGATTTATTAAAAAAAAAACATGTAGGATTTTCAATGAAATGCTGTTTTTAATCAGAGAGCAGAAGGAGGTGGTGTTTACAGCTTCCCTGTCTGTCACCATCCCAGCAGTCCTGATCTGATCCTTTTTTTTTTGCCTGCGTTATATAACCATAAGAGACTAAAATACAACTTGAAGCAGCCTGCGTGTGCTAAAAGGAAAACTACTGCAACTATTCTTGACAGCTGAGAATATTGATCCACTGCAGTCTGTCAGTGTTGATTGGTTGTGTGGCAACGTCAGCAGCGATCTCTATTGTTTCAACGGCTGTGGCCTTTGTATTTGATCCTGTCACTGCTTGCGTCAGTGATGCATATCATTGCCGATGTGATGTCAAAGTGTGGGTGTTCAGCTAGAGAGAAAACGTTCGTCTAATGTGCTGCTGTAAAAATCCGCGCACTGTTTCTTCCCAGGGAATAACAACGAGAATGATTCATCGCTGTTCACATTAGGCTAATGCTAAGTAAAGAACCATTCACGGCCTGCACATCCGCAAGGATTAGTATCTCGGCTGGCTAAATTGAGGCTGCCAACAATACTTGGCTTAATAAAGGGGGCGAGGAAGAGAACTGTGTGAGCCCTAAAGTAAACCACAGCAAGGGGTCTGACAGTGAGAAGCAGTAACATTTTAGTTAGGTTGCTGGAGGTGAGGGAAAGGAAAAGATGAGCATGGCATCTCTGAGCTTTGCAGACTATTAACTCCTTTAGTGCTGGATACTTCTAAATTATTTGTATGATCATTAACCCTTTAATGCAGATTACCTAGCACCCCCCTAAGTGCTGTGTGCCACGTGAAATAGACTGGCCAGTCCCCCCAAAACCCTGTATCTACTCACAATTCCAGGTAAACCAGTATCAGGCACTTCGCTGTACATCATTACCAACCATTATCCATATCTCTGCAAACTGAACCGTAGGAAGTGATATGAACTGAACACAGGTCACTTTACTTCTTTTGGCAGAGACTTGACTTAAATGCATTACGTCCTTTACAGCACAGCAAAGCATTAACTCTCGCGTTGCTGGGTTAAGCCCTGCAAAGCCTGGGATATGCAAGTCCTTGGCCCGGGTGTGATAGGAAGGTTTCAGGGTTTCTTTTCCTTGAATCCTTTGTAGAAGAAGCATTTCGGATGAATGCGGAAATAGAGACGTGCCTTTTTAATGACAAGCCTGCAACTTAAAATGAAGTGTCATTGCATTGCGGTATTGTTAGTTGGCTGTCACTACACACATCTGTCTAATCTTTTTCGTGAGACGCAGTGTAATAAGACCAACTTTGTGGGGGGGGGCTAAACGGACCAATAAAACCTATTTGTTTTCCCCATGTAGAAAAAAAGGCTCTAGGAAAAACAGTAGAAATATATAAAAGATGGGAAGTATGCCCGTGTCCCCCCAGAATTTTTCCCTTTTTGAGAGGTTGTTTTAAAAAAGGATGCTAAGGCTGCGATTTATAGTGCCGGTGTGCGAGACCGTGTGACGTCACGCGCGAAACATGCACTGGAGGCGACAGAGGCGTGGCGCCACTCGAGCTGTTCGCCCTCATTGGCTGACGTGACGTGGCCGGCGCGCGAAAAAAACTATTTCAATTGTATTTTCAAAATTTGCGCGCACTGTGGGTGGCTTCATTGAGGAAAACACATTTGTGTTGGCAGCGCGCGCCTACACTATAATCACGGCCTAACGTAGGCTCTTCCTGCCATCCATGCACCATTCCTAGCTCACCCTTTACTGAATACCATGTGACTGTGTCACAGCACTACCTGCTAACGCAGAGGTTCTCAACTCCAATCCTCAAGACACCCCCAAAAGGTCAGGTTTTCAGGATAACCCAGCTTCAGCACAGGTGGCTCATTGCTGAAGCAGGGAGCCACTGATTGAACCACCTGTGCTGAAGCAGGGATATCTTTCAAACCTGAACTGTTGGGAAGGGGGGTCCTGAGAACTGGAGTTCAGAACCTCTGTGCTAATGTGTTTCCTTGATGCCTTGGACCTGTTTGGTTCCACAGCTGTTACAATACATGTGTTGTAAGATCAGCAGACCATGTTACCAACACATACTGTAGTTGTGCATTACTTATTTAGCATGGCACTGTAAACCAACACAAGCATTTATTTTATGTATTTGTATCCATTTCTATTCATTTTATAACCAGTTTTTCTTCCATATATCAAGAGGAACACAAATCATTGTCTTGTGTGTATTATTTAAACCTGTTGTAGCATAACCATCGGTTGTATTACTTGTATGTGATGAAGTTGCACCAGTGGAATAAAATAGAGAAAAGGGATTTTTTGTATTTAGTGGCGTTGCTTTGCAGATGCAGACACCAGCTGCTAGAAACTGATCAGGGGCAATAATTAGGATTGGACTAAGGCCGCGCTTATAGTCCTTGCTACGGCAACACTGACGTCACGCTGCGGTCGCTGAAAAAATCTAATTGAATGGACTTCCAGCGATCATGACAAAGCCGTCGCGTCGCTCCTACTATAAGCGCACGTATTCAATACATTTGTTTTAACGCGACATTGCATCGCCGGGACTGTAAGCGCGGCCTTAGATCAGCAGTGGCCCTGTTGTACTCTGGAAAGACCTGATGCAATGCTAGGTGCAACATGCCTCTGAATCATTCACTCGTTTGCTGAAACACATTTCAATGGAAAAATCACACTTAGATTGTAAGCTCTTCGGGGCAGTGACTCCTAATGTTACTTTTATGTCTGAAGTGCTTATTCCCATTATGTTATATTATTATATCAAGTGCATTACTGTTGCTAAGCGCTATAGAAATAAAGCTATACATACATATAAACACACATTGTTCTCACTCTTTCTGCATTGAAGAGTTAAGAAATATAGCTAAATGTCAGGTGTCACTTCCAGTTACTGCAGGTTTGCAGTTTTACCATTGACATTATTATGGCAGTTTCTGCATAAATCCTTCAGTGGTCCTCTCTCCTCTTCCCCACCATCTCCCATCCCTCCCCCACCCAGCACAGAAGCGGCTCAACTGAGAAAGGCCAGGCATAGCAAGTTGACATGTTATGATTCATGATATTAATATTCTTTGTTCTTTAAGGGATGTTGATGAGTGTAGTGTATAATAAAGTCCGATAACCTGTGTATTTGAGAAATATTATGCCATTCCGTACCTGTACCTTTTACGGTTTACAAAATAGTGTGTGTGTGTGTGTGTGTGTGTGTGTGTGGTGTGTGTGTATATATATATATATATATATATATATATATACAGTGCTTGACAAATCACCCACAAATCTACTCGCCGAACCAAAAAATCTACTCGCCACCAAGTCCCGCCCCAACCCCGCCTTTAGTCCCGCCCCAACCCCGCCTCTAATCCCGCCCCCAGCCCCGCATTTAAAAAAAACATAAATGAAATAAATTGAATAAATTCCTAGTAAGAACATTCGTTTTTGACATAAGTTTATTTATTGTATTACATTATACTACAATTAGTCCTTGTGTATAAATGTCAAATCTAGAAAAAAAGCCAGATGTGAATGACTAGTTTCCTGAACCCCTTAACCAGTGTCTGGACGTCCCCACTTCACAATATTTAAAGCAGCAATCCCGCCTGGGATCTTACCTGATCTGCAGTCCGTCAATGTCCAGGTACCCTCATTCCCGCAATGTTATACATTGGAGGGGACGTGTTCCCTACCTGTCTTCTGGGTTAGTGGGGGGGGGGGGTCCGATGTCTTCTGTGTGAAGCTTGAGTCAGATCTGGAAGAAAGCAGTATAGGTTATTTCGGTGTAGTGTAGGGCAGTTAAGATATACAGGGTAAATAAGATATCCAGATCCAGATTGTGAGACAGAGAGACGGAGAGAGAGGATGAGAGAGATGGAGAGAGAGGGTGAGAGAGACGGAGAGAGAGGGTGAGAGAGACGGAGAGAGAGGGTGAGAGAGACGGAGAGAGAGGGTGAGAGAGACGGAGAGAGAAGGTGAGAGAGACAGAGAGAGTGTGAGAGAGACGGAGAGAGTGTGAGAGAGACGGAGAGAGTGTGAGAGAGACGGAGGGTGAGAGACAGAGAGAGGGTGACTGTGGGGGGATGGGGTGACTGGGTGGGGTGATTGGGGGTGTGGGGTGACTGGGTGGGGTGACTGGGTGGGGTGATTGATTGGGGGGTGGGGTGATTGATTGGGGGGTGGGGTGATTGGGGGGTGGGGTGATTGGGGGGGTGGGGTGATTGTGGGGGTGGGGTGATTGGGGGGGTGGGGTGATTGGGGGTGTGGGGATTGATTGGGGGGTGGGGTGATTGTGGGGGTGGGGTGATTGGGGGGGTGGGGTGATTGGGGGGGGTGGGGTGATTGGGGGGGTGGGGTGATGGGATGTCTGACTTGGTGGGGATTACTGACTGTCTGACTGGGTGGGATGACTGGGTGGGATGACTGGGCAGGGGGTGGGATGACAGACTATGACTGACTTTTGACTGACTGGGTGGGGGGGTGACTGACTTTTGACTGACTGGGTGGGGGGGGGGGTGACTGACTTTTGACTGACTGGGTGGGGGGGGGGGGTGACTGACTTTTGACTGACTGGGTGGGGGGGATGACTGACTGACTGGGTGGGGGGTGACTGGGTACCTCTGGTGTCCTACACGTTCTCTCTCTCTCATACACACACACACACACATACACACTCTCTCATACCCATACACACACTCTCTCATTCCCATACTCTTTACCTCTCTCTCGTATACCCCTCTCTCTTTCTCCCATACCCCCCTCTCTCTCTCTCTCTCTCTCTCCAATACCCCCCCCCCTCTCTCTCTCTACCATACCCCCCCCCTCTCTCTCTCTCTCATACCCCTCTCTCTCTCTCTCTCTCCCATACCCCTCTCTCTTTCCCATACCACACACACACACACACACACACACACACACACACACACACTGAGAGAGACACCCGAGCCGCGCGGGCACCGGAGGGAGGGGGGAGAGACACGAGCCGCGCGGGCACCAGAGGGAGGGGGGAGAGACACGAGCCGCGCGGTCACCGGAGGGATGGGGGGGAGAGACACACGAGCCGCGCGGTCACCGGAGGGATGGGGGGGAGAGACACACGAGCCGCGCGGGCACCGGAGGGAGGGGGGGAGAGACACCCGAGCCGCGCAGGCAGCGGGAGCACCGGAGGGAGGGGGGTGAAGCACCCGAGCTGCGCGGGCAGCGGGAGCACCGGAGGGAGGGGGGAGTGACAAGCGAGCTGCGCGGGCAGCGGGGAGCACCGGAGGGAGGGGGGAGTGACAAGCGAGCCGCGTGGGCAGCGGGAGCACCGGAGGGAGGGGGGTGAAGCACCCGAGCTGCGCGGGCAGCGGGAGCACCGGAGGGAGGGGGGAGTGACAAGCAAGCCGCGTGGGCAGCGGGAGCACCGGAGGGAGGGGGGAGTGAAACCCGACCCACGCGGGCAGCACCGGAGGGAGCGGTGGTGAAGCACCTGAGCCGCGCGGGCAGCGGGCAGCGCCGGAGGAAGGGGGGAGAAACACCAGTACAGTATATATAAATATTTATTACAGTGCATTAAATTCCCCCCCACCTCAAGCATCTGTCCACAATCCTCTCCATGACCGGATCAGTGCAGGTCTTGTAAGTAGGAGGTGACACAATTATACAGGAGGATATATAGGAGGAGGAGCAGCAGATGCACGCGCGCGCGCACACCCCAACCCCCCCCCCCCCCCATTACTTACCCGTGCAGAGAAGGAAGGGCGGTTTGAAGTCCTGGCAACTCCAAGCCGCGTCACAGCCAGAGGGTTTTTTTTTTTTTTTTCGAGCAGGGGATTTTGTTTTTGCAGAGCAGGGGAAAAGCTACTGGCCACGAGCCAATATCCGATCGCAGCTGGCGAGTTGGCGACCGGGTTTGTCGAGCACTGTACATATACATATACATATACACACACATATATATATATATATATATATATATATATATATATATATATACACATATATACACACACATATATATATATATATACACATATATACATATATACACATATATATATATATATATATATATATATATATATATATATATACACACATATATATATGTGTATATATATATATATATATATATACACACACACACACACACACACACACACACACACACACACACACACACACACACACACACACACACACACACACCTATGATGACCTAAATCAAGTGCATAGTTACAAAATGGTGTTTAGCGAGGGGACAGAGCACAAATTATAGTAAATGTTTCCTGGTAAAATAACACATGGTTCAGGAATGGGAAAAGCTGGATCAGCGTGTTATTGATCATGCAGACAGTGGCGTTCTTGTCTTCGGACGTGCGTTTCTGCAGGAGGGCATTTTGAACAAATACTTTATATAACATTTTACTATAAAGTTTGAGTTTATAGTATAGTACCACCAACTCCCTATCCTCTCCAATGTTACTATATGGGGAAAAGGACCAACACGGCTACCTACCCTTCTTTGCCTAGTAATCTTAATGTTTCAGATTAGATAACAATTTAACACATTTACACTACAAGCGGCAAAAATTTTTTTTAGTGTACATATATACACACGTTTATATGTAGTCTCTAAGCACTTGAAGGGTAGAGGCTCTCTCATTTAATGACATCCTTAACAGCCCAGTGCTGTAGTGAAGACATTGAGAGAGAGTCCCTATACCACATCGATGTCACAGGAATGAAACAGTCGTCTCCTTTGCCGTCAGGATCACCGATATCGAAGTTGGACTCTTTACATAATTTTATTAATGCCGAGGTGAAGAAAGGCCGACGTTTTGGAGAACCCCCTTTGTGCACCTGACTGTGCAATCTTCACCTATGCTCTAATTATTAAAAGAATTGAAAATGTCCATTGGATTTCAATATCGGTGGTCCCGAGTGTAAATGGAGATTCCTATGTTTATATGCCGTTAAAATGCTCACATTTTTCTAATGGAAAAAAGGCAATTTTTGTGAACAACAGTCTCACATTTCACAAGCCCACAATGCTAAAACTTGACAGACCGTAATAAAAAATTTTTTTTGCTTGCAATAAATTATATATATTATATAGATATATTTATATATAATTTATTGCAAGCAAGTGTGTGTGTGTGGTGTGTGTGGTGTGTGTGGTGTGTGTGGTGTGTGTGGTGTGTGTGTGTGTGTGTGTGTGTGTGTGTGTGTGTGTGTGTGTGTGTGGGGGTGGGGGTGGGGGTGGGGGTGGGGGTGGGGGTGGGGGTGTGGGTGTGTAAACAAATATATATTGTTTATATATACAATAAAAAAATATATATAAATAAAGCAGAAAATAGCCGTGTTAGTCCAGTTGCGATTTAGTTAGTCCAGTTGTTAATTTGAACTCATTTATTCTGCACTAATATATATATATATATATATATATAGCCCCGGGCGAGTGGATTTTACATCGTGGCGACCTCCTACTGGCCCAAGCAGCATACGTGTGGTACTAGGTGGCGAGTAGATTTTTTTTTCTTCGGCGACTAGATTTTTTGGTGATTTGTCGACCACTGTATATGTATATGTATATGTATGTATATATATATATATATATATATGTATGTATATGTATGTGTATATATAAAGCAGAAAAGAATATATATATATATATATATATATATATATATATATATATATATATATATATATATATTGTTAAACTCCCTTTCTTGTTTTGGGGAATACTGATATAAGAACCATTTTTGCATCTCACTCTGATATTTAAAAGTGATGAAAAAAATAAAAAACATGTTTTGTTTTGTACATTTTCCCGACAGGCCCTGCTCAGGTTCCAATGATGTCTCCAAACGGTTCTGTGCCCCCGATTTATGTGCCTCCGGGATATGCTCAGCAGGTACTGTGTGTTTGTGATTCACAACCTACTGTATTTATGGATATTACTGTAGAAAGAATCCCAATTAACATTATGCTCTTTAAATTTTATTTTTACGAGCTATTCTGCATCACAGATGCCTTGAGGTACTCCTGAAGAATCACTTGGTGCTTATTTCCAGGTTTGGAATCTGTATGCTATATTATTGGTTGTAAAATGGTTTGTTACGATTACATTCTTCATATTTTAATATTCCAAGTATGCCTAACGTTAAAGTAAGACTACTATTTGTAATAAAGAGTTGTAATAAATGGACGTTTCTCGTGTTGGGGTAAAGTTGTGAGTGGAGTACCTCAGGGATCGGTACTGGGACCCCCGCTTTTTAACTTGTTTATTAATGACCATGAGGTTGGCATAGAGAGCAAAGTCTCCATCTTTGCTGAGGACACAAAATTGTGTAAGGTAGTAAAATCGGAGCAGGATGTGGTTTCTCTCCAGAAGGACTTGAATAGACTGGAAACTTGGGCAGGTAAATGGCAGATTATGTTTTAATACAGATAAATGTAAGGTTATGCATTTGGGAAACAAGAATAAACAGGCATTTTACAAATTTAATGGTGATACATTAGGAGAATCCTTGCTTAGCAATAGTGCCCAAAGTCATGCAGTAGCTGCAAAGACAAACAAGATGTTATCTTGCATTACACGGGCAGTGGATGGAAGGGAAGTAAACATAATGATGCCCCTTTATAAAGCATTAGTAAACAACACCTTGAATATGGAGTACAATTTTGGGCCCCACTCCTTAGAAAAGACATTATGGAACTAGAGAGAGTGCAGAGAAGAGCCACCAAATTAATAAAGGGGATGGACATTCTAACTTATGAGGAGAGGCTAGCTAAATTAGCTTTATTTACATTAGAAAAGAGGCGTCTAAGAGGTGATATGATAACTATATAGAAATATATTCGGGGACAGTACAAGGAGATTTAATAAAAACCTATTCATCCCAAGGGCAGTACAAAGGACTCGGGGCCATCCCTTAAGCAGGAAAGGAAATTTCACCAGCAACAAAGGGAAGGGTTCTTTACAGCATGGGTGCCCAAACTGTGGGTGCAAGATTTTCACCATGCGTGCCAAATGACGCTGCGGTGTCACATGACATGCGGTGTCATTTGACTCCAAGTCCTAGGTTGGGGGGGGGGGTGGGTGCACGAGCGCTGGGGGTGTAGCTCAGGAACTTTGCACACCCCTGCTTTACAGTAAGTGCAGTTAAAATGTGGAATTTATTACCCATGGAGAGTGTGATGGCAGAACCAATAGATATGGTCAAAAAAAGGTTTTGGAAAGGTAGACAGGGATATACCAAATACATGAACAGGGGAAGGATGTTTATCCAGGTAGTTATGTGATTGCTAAGGCTGCGGTTCCAGTGCGTTCTGTAGAACGCGCACCCGGCGGGGGGGCGGCGCGTGCACAGCGCTTCATCGCAGATCGCGGTCCTGGGAGAGAGGGAGAGTTTGCGACGGGAGGGGCCGCGGCGGGGGGTTTGCAGGATCGTGGCCATGACTTCACACGGCTGGTTGCCCTCATTGGCTGGACCGCCGGCGGGGCCTGGCCACGCCTCTATCGCAAGTTCCATATTTTAAAAAAGTATGTGAAACTTTGCAGTATAGCGCTTCTGCTAAATGCGCGCCGATGCATGTACTTGGCCCGGATAGATTGGGGGGGGCGGTGCTTGTACGCACAGCTCACGCCGAGGCGTGCGCTGTAGAACGCACTGCGACCGCAGCCTAATACAGCTCAACCCCGTTATAGCGTGATCCGCTACAACGCGGATCCACTTAACGCGGTGTGAGTGTGGCGCCCGTTTTTTAAAAGCTAAGCTGCATTTTTTTTTTTCCCCTTTACTTTTCAATGCTTTATTGCTACCTACAGGTGCGCCGACGAGTATTCTAAAACTTACCTTAAACTTGCCTTGGAAAATCTGGGGCTATCACCAACAAGACCCAGGTACATGCTGGGTACATGCTGCAACATTTCAGTTACATTTCTGCGGAGACTAATGGCCCATCGGATTAACACAGCATTGGTCCCTGGCAGTCCCAGGGGGGACCCCTGCTGTTAATCCGATGGGCCATTAGTCTGTCTGCAGAAATGTCACTGAAATGTTGCAGCATGTACCTGGGTCTTGTTGGTGATTACCCCAGATTTGTTTTACAATACTCGTCTGCACTACAGTTTACACTGAGACAGACAGACACACTTGTCCTTAAAATGAGTGTGATGAGGATCAATAATCCATTAACCAGAGGTGGTCTTTTTGATAGGCAAGGGTCATGATAATTAAATGTTTTATGATCAGGTAGATGGAGGTTAATTGCGAGAACAGATAGAAGCCTTCTGTTTACTAGGTAATGATCTCAAATATTCCACTCTGAAAGTATGTGCACAAAATCAATTGCTAATCCTTTTGATAAATGCCAACAGAAAAGTCTTTCTCCTACAGTATAGTCCAGTGTTTCCCAAATGGGGTTCCACGGAGCAGTTCCAGGGGTTCCACCATGACTCTCCTCCACCCCCTCTCCCCCCACTCACCCATAGCGGCTGTGGAGAGGGTGAGCAGCCACGAAGAGACAGACTGTTTGCTTCACTGAGGCTCATGCAGGAAGCCCCGGCTCTGCACGCTGCTCGTTCGGGGAAGATGCCGCTAGCGCAGCTGGCTGACCCGTGGCAAAAGCTGCCGGTGAAGAAAGTGGAGAGCGAGGTGCATGAGAAGGGAGAGCGAGGAGGGAGGATGGGGAGGGTGGCGGTTACAGCTCGCGCCGGAACAGGACAGCAGTGACAGGAGAGGAGGGCGCATGGGATATCTACTTATAAGGAAAGTGTATGGCAGTATAGAAAGGTGTGAGTGAGCAGGGGAGGTGTATAGGAAGGAGTGAGGGAAAGTGTATGGGAGAGTATAGGAGGGAGTGAGGGAAAGTGTATGGGAGAGTACAGGCATACCCCGCTTTAAGGACACTCACTTTAAGTACACTCGCGAGTAAGTACATGTCGCCCAATAGGCAAACGGCAGCTCGCGCGTGCGCCTGTCAGTACGTCCTGAACAGCAATACTGTCTCCCTACCTGTACCAAAGCTGTACGCAAGCGGGGAGACTATAGAGCCTGTTACAAATGTGTTATTTACATCAGTTATGCACGTATATAACGATTGCAGTACAGTACATGCATCGATAAGTGGGAAAAAAGGTAGTGCTTCACTTTAACTACATTTTCGCTTTACATACATGCTCCGGTCCCATTGCGTACGTTAATGCGGGGTATGCCTGTATAGGAAGGAGTGAAGGAAAGTGTATGGGAGAGTATAGAAAGGTGCCGCCTCCTATGTGCTGCCATCCTCCGTCGTCTTTGAAATCGCGGCGTCACACAGCATGATATACAGGGCAATCGTTAACCTAGGTATCCACTTTTACCAAGTAGAGCTAAGTCGTAAGATATACCTTCTGGCTGAGCACCGCTTAGTTAATATGGCTCTGACTGTAGCTTTCTTACTTCTTGAAGTGCAATTCGCTGCTTATTCTGCACAGCTGTATTTATACTGCCCCGTCCCTCCCCACGCCCGTACCTATATTTAAACATCTAACTGCCTGGTGCACATATAAGATCATATAATGCAGTATTTGTTTTGTACCTCTTTATGAAGCAAATGTATATTCTATTCAAGGATGAAATACAAATACTCTTTGACAAAGATAACGAAACGCGTCAGAAGCTCTTCCCTGCTAACCTGTATGTTGTAGTTTGTCGAATAAAGTAACCTTTTTTAGCGATCCAGCATCCTTCTGCTTTCTTACCTCTTGGAACGCAGCATTTCCTTTGTTTGGCACACAGTGCACCTGCCATATCGTCCCCCTTGGCAGAACTCTTCCTACTATTCAAGGACAATGCGTGCAAGAAGTGATGCAGCTGCAAGAGGTGTGTGATTATGACGCAGAACTTCCTAAATCAGTATGCTTTTCAGTAAAGAAAATATTACTCCAGCATAAAGAGCGTTCAAAGAGAATTATCATAGCTGGTTTAAATGTATCCGCATTCCCAATAGTTGCCTAGCACGGTAAAAGGATGTGGGCGTAAGCAATCTGTGGGTCACAGTAGCTGAATGACAAGCTTATGATGGGGACAGGAATGACAAATAGGAAGGCAATGAGGGAATCCTTTCATAGGCATGCACCACATTGCTCCGCAATAATAAAAAAAGTAATATTGAAAATAATCAGGATAGTGAGACAATATAATTATACCATATAGGCTGGTGGCGCTTTCTATAACTCCAAGAAGTTGCTTAAGAACTTGAGACACCAGTCAGTTGTGCTATTGAAGGACTGAAAAACTATATTCAGAGTATTTCAAAAACGAGTGTTTGTTATTTGGAGTGTTAGAGACACTAGCACTATACAGTATATACTATAACTTTGTAGAGTTGCTTAGGCTGGTACCCAAAGTTTATATGGGATTTGCTGGCTATTTTGTCCTAGGAATACTATAACTAGGGGCATGTTTTGGTGGACGAGTTATTGGTGAATGTTGTATAACCCAGCAACCTGCAGACCATGTATATTAATTACCTTCTGTTTATGGGAGTATACTGTTGCACTTTGAACAAGGGCAGAATAAAGTCAAGGACAGTGCCATGCTTTGCGACTCCTTATCTAGCAAAATGGTCACATCAAATAAATCCTACTGAACCGTTTCCAATGTTACTTCTATAGCTCCCTTTCCCCTAAGGATCCTAGAACTGCTGGATGCCCCTTGCACAGGACTCAATACAATACACACACACGTATATATATATATATATATATATATATATATATATATATATATATATATATATATATATATATATATATATATAATCTCCAGTTTACTGAATGCAGCTAAGAACATATATATTAGAAAACATATACTGTATAAGGTAGGCCTTGTACGTCCGTAACCCCACAGTGTACCCATCTGGTACCTGCCGATTGAAGAAAGGGGGGCCCGTCTGTCCCACGCTGTCAGCGTAGGCGACCGCCTCTATGTGGGGTGGTATACAGCTGGAGGGTCCAACCTTGAAGAGAGTCTTTACTTCGATGGTGGTCTGGTCCCTGACAGGCCGCAGATACTGAAAACAACAGCTTGGACTGCTGCTTTAAAACTGCAAAATGAAGCATTCATTACTTAGAGATTTGTATGTTCATGACTGACACTCTAATTGTGTAAAATTGTTTCACAAGGTTGTGCTAAGATCCCATTAAAAGTGGACACTACAGTATATGTTTGAATTGGTTGTATAAATATATTTGACTTGTCAACAAAATTTGTTTTGGGAATGAACAATGAACTAACTTCTGATTGTACCTCTGATACTTACATTTCAAAGGGACCGGGAGTTGATTAGCATTAAAGTAGCAATCCCTCTAACCCCTCCGTGAGGTTGTTGCTTGCTATTGGCAGCCATTTTGTTTTCCCTGGAAGTAAATTTAAATCTGACAAGTATCTCAGGAACCAGGGGTTTCCCGGAGCTGAAAACAGTGTGGTTCAGCTTCTCGGGACCCTTCGGTTCCCACACTGTAAAAAAACAAACCAAATGGGGGACATTGCTGCTTTGAGGAAATCTTAGACGACCTGCCAGAGACCTGTAATAACCACACCGTTCACCTCACTTTGAAGATAAAGTTCAAATTTGGACCTGGCTAACTAATAGCAGGGATAGGTTTAAAAATGTTTAAATACAGAAAATATGGGCAGAATGAGTATCTTGTTGCTAATGATGTTGGTTTGAAGTGATTGATCCCAGTGTCGTTTCCTTATGACCTTGGTCATGTCTGTTTTTCCCTCCATGTGCCTCAGAAATCAAACAATTAATTGCATGCGCTTTAGGAAAGAGACTTATTGTGCCAACATTCTTTTATGTCCGCAGTGTACATTAGCGCTGTATAAAACATTTTGAAGTGAAACTTCCTTAGTGGCACCTCATTCAAACTAGGGCAAAAAAGAATTGTGGAGACAGAAATGAAACGGATGTGACGTCAGTGCTGGCAGTTGAGGCCGGGCTGTGTTCTGGCTCAGCCCGACCCCAACACTGACATCACACCCGCTCCACAAATCAGATGCGGCGGCGGCGATAGCCGCCGGCGCCGCTCCTAATGGCCCCCGCTCCCCCCACACGGCCGCAGACATATGCGGCGGCGGCGATAGCCGCCGGCGCCGCTCCTAACGCTACTATACGTCCCAGTGACGTCAGGCGCTGGTGGGGGAACTCCGTCAGCTGTCTGAAGCTGCTCCGGTCCCACCGCTGTTATTCCTCTTATGTCAGAAGCATACAGACTCCTCTGTCACCCTGCAAGTCCCCCTGCCCCCGGAGCAAACACTCATGGCCCCGGCTTTGCACTCCTCTGTCACCCTGCAAGTCCCCCTGCCCCCGGAGCAAACACTCATGGCCCCGGCTTTGCACTCCTCTGTCACCCTGCAAGTCCCCCTGCCCCCGGAGCAAACACACTCAAACACACTGACACAAACAAACACACATAATTACATACACATACCTCCGCAGGTGGGCTTGCTGCCACAGGATACACGGGCTGGAGAGTCCTCTGCCGCGGGGCTGGACACTCCTCTGCCGCCGGGCGGGAGACTCCTCTGCCGCGGGGCGGGAGACTCCTCTGCGGCGCCGTTCCCCGCCCACTGCCATGCCGAGCGCCACGCATGCGCAGAAGCGGCTGGCAGCGGCGCCTGGGAATAGGGTGGTTTGAGCGCGCCGCCGGGGGGGGGGGTGGGGAAGGGGGGAGCTTGAGCGCGCCGCCGGGGGGGGAGCTTGAGCGCGCCGCCGGGTTGTGGGGAAGGGGGGAGCTTGAGCGCGCCGCCGGGTTGTGGGGAAGGGGGGAGCTTGAGCGCGCCACCGGGTTGTGGGGAAGGGGGGAGCTTGAGCGTGCCGCGGGGGGTGGGGAAGGGGGGAGCTTGAGCGCGCCGCCGGGGGGTGGGGGGGGGTATCTGCTCACAAGACTCAGACTGAGCCCCCCGGGTCCGCAGCTCCGTCGGGGGTGGGGGGAGTCAGGAGAGAGGGGGCAGGACACAGACAGAGAGACATACGGTACACACAGAGAGATACACATACACTGACAGACACGCACACACTGACATACACACATTGACTGACACACACATTGACTGACACATACACACAATGACACACACACACTTACTCTGACGCACACACACACACTGACTGACACACACACACACACTGACTGACACACACACACACACACACTTACTCTGACGCACGCACACACTCTGACGCACGCGCACACACTCTGACGCACGCGCACACACTAACGCACGCACGCGCACACACTGACGCACGCACGCGCACCCCAGTGATGTACCGAACACCGCACCTGAATGATGTGCCTATTCCTTCCCCCCCACTGTGAGCTCCCCCACCCGCTCAACATTCATGATGCTGGTACTGCTGCCAATAAACACATACACACACACACTGACGCATGCACACTTTGACGCACGCGCACACACACTGACTGACACACATACGCACGCACACTGACTGACACACATACACTCACTGACCGACACAGAGAGACATTCACACAACACAGAGAGAGAGAGACATACACTCACACACACACACACACACACACACACACACACACACACACACACACACACACACACACACACACACACACACACACACACACACATACATACTCACTGACTGACACACTGACACGTGTGCCGAGCACGCGCGTTATAAGTCAATTTCTGTGACAAAAGTCAATGAAGTTTCACTTACTATGCGCGTGCACAGCACACACAGCTTTTTTTTTTTTTTAAGTGAACCTTCTTCATTCAAAAATTCCTCTTCCTGTGATAAAGTAGGATTAGGATTTACAAAATTAGGTTGATCTGTGATCAGCGCGGCTTCAGCAGCTGCTTCCGCATGCGTGCAGAGGCTGAGAAATTCTGAGGAGACAGGCAAGTTTAAAATTTGCCGCTCGGGGGAGCGGAGGAGCGGTCACGTGACCACTCACATCCCATGGGAGCGAGGGACTAGCCCCGCCTCCCGCCCCGCCCCCAAAGCGCGCTCACTGCCTCGCCTGCCAGGACACAAAAAAAGCTCCAGTTTGAGCAGGCGAGGCAGAGCAGGAGCGCGGCTCAGCACGGCCCGAGGCCTTAGATTGTAAGATCTCTGGGACAGGGATTTCCTTTCCTATTGTCTGATTTGGTTGCACTTATTGTATCAGTCCTTGTACTGCAGTGTCTCTTTTGTAAAACGCTGAGTACACTTCGGGAAAGACATTACATACAGTGAGTGGTTTGCAGAAATATTCACCGCCCTGCACATTTTTCACATTTTGTTGGCACCTGAGCATACTCCATGACACTTACAAAGAAGAAATGCATATATAATATAAAGAAGTAAGATTTACAGAGAAAAAATGATTAATATCAGTTGCATAAGTATTCAGCCCCTTTGCTACTGCAGCCCTAAGTCAGCTCAGGTGCAAAGGAATTGTTTGAAAGGTCGCAAAATTAGTGAAATGGTTTCAGCCTGAGTGTAATCAAAGTGGTTTAACTTGAAGATCATTTCCCTCAGGTATATAAAGACTTTCAAGATGCAACTCTCATAGTAACATAGTAACCAACAAAGCAACCATTAAGCCAAGCAGCTTTTGTAACAAGTCAGGGATAAAGTGGTAGAGCGGCACAAAGTACAAGGGTACAAGAAAGTGTCAAAGGCACCGATTATCCCTCTCAGCACAGTGAAGTCCATCATTAAGAAGTATAAGATGCATCATACCACCCAGACACTACGCAGATCAGGCCGCCTTCCCAAACTGAGCAGCTGGGCAAGCAGGAAATTGGTTCGGATGTCACTCTGAAGCTAACAATGATTTTGAGAGATCTGCAAAGTTCTGTGTTTGAGATGGGTGTCAGTGTTCACACATCCAACCATAAGCTGGTCCATACAAAAAAAGGGCTTGTATGGACGGGTGGCAAGAAAGAAGTCATTACTCAAAAAAACTCATAAGTCACGTATGGAGTTTGCAAAAAAGCAAATAGATGATATCGCAGACATGTGGAAAAAGGTTTTGTGGTTGACGCACCCAACACTGCACATTACCCAGGCAACACCATCCCAACTGTAAAGCATCTTGGTGGCAACATCATGTTATGTGGATTCTTCTCTTCAGCAGGACTGGGAAGCTTGTCAGCAGAGGGGATATCACAGCGGTGAATCCTTGAGGAAAACCTGTGTGTCAGCCAAGACTCTGAAACTGAGGAGGAAATTCATATTTCAGCAGGACAAAAGCACAAAGCCACACTGGAGTGGTTGTACCAAAAGAGAATTTATGTTCTTGAGTGGCCCGGTCAAAGTACTGACGAATCGAATGAGACTTGAAGATTGCAGTCTATCGATGACCCTCAACAAACTTGGAACAGCTGAATCAATTTCCCTGTGAACAATGGGCAAAAATGTGACCATCCTACTAGACCTATCCAAAAAGACTCCTAGCAGTATTTACTGTAAAAGGTGCTTCTACCAAGTACTAGCTTAAGGGGTTGAATAATTATGCAACCAGTAAATGTAATTTTGTACATTTCCTGTACTCCTCATATAACAGTATTCAGTTTAATCACTACAGCTTTGTAGCTTTGAATCAAAAAGTGTGTTTGAAATAAATGTTCGCACATTATTTGTAATTCAACAAAAGGTGACATTGGTAGGGAGTGAATACTTCTGCCAACCACTGTGCGTACACACGGTACATACAGTACACACAAAAATAATAGGAGACGGTAACAGAAAAAAAACAGAAGAACAGAAAACCCACCCAAATTTCCAAGCTACCATATTTACAACTATTGCCAAGATAAGGGTATACAGTACAAATGTGTATTCTGGTGTAATTTGTAAACATCTGTTATACTTATATTTGTTTAAAGGATCTGTCACTCCTATCACAACTGAACTAAGGACCATGACATGTTCAATAGATTACGTGTAGTTGATTGACATGAAAAACAAGGTTTTTTACAGTTTTTATTTAATGTCTTTTGGTGATACTATTTGCTTGTTCTAAAAACTACAGGCAAGTTGTTTGTCTTGCCGATAGTTTGTATAATTATGAAGCCATGACTAGGCAAACCGATAAACACAAATATCTGATATGCTTACATTTTGTAGACCACGAGAATAGGGAAACATTAATTTTTTATCATGAACATTGTCCATTTAAAAAAAAAAAAAAAAAAAGATGGGGGGAGGGGGTGAGTTTGACCTGCTAATATCTCTTTAGAATACTTATACTTGTTACTTAAAGCATCAATCAGCAGTGTTAACATATTAAACATATCACTATTATTAGTTCACCTTGTGTTGCATAATTTTCAGCTTTGATACACTTTGTTGTACTTTTTCCAGAGTTACAAGATAAGCTAATTATAAGGGGATATAAAAGGATTATGTTGCAGTAATCTGTGTGTAAGCATTTGCTGCTGATTAGCAATTAATTTTCGCAGTATAGCATAGAGTTAATCATGGAATCCAAATACAGTAGATAAACAGAAGATGTATCAGATCTTTCTCCTCACTGGTGTGAAAATAAGCAGCTGGAGCAGATTAAAGGTGCAATCCATATTAGGACTTACTGATGCAGCGGCCGTTATTCGAACACTTCACGCGTCATGTACATCGGAATCCCGATTTGAAACCGCAGGATGAATTCCAGCCTTCCCGCACTAAGATGCGAGCGCGGCGATAGCAGAAAAATGAATTTTAGTGTTCTGGCTTTTAAAAACATGAAATTGACACATTAGCACAGTACTGTACACATTACAATTCATCCATTTTATTGCAAACGAAGAAACAGAATCCATGAAATTCAAACAAAACATCTGCGATAAGCGCGGGTGCCTGGGGCGATTGGCCGCGTTCATGCTGCGTGGAGAACAGCAGAGAACTCAAAATTGGCGCCGAGATGTGTTCGAATAACGGCCGCTGCATCAGTAGGTAAACCAATTGAAGCAATATGATGAACACTTTGAGTGCCACAAGATGTACACTGAACGTCAAAAGGGCCGACACTCTGTGGGCCCTATGACCTACAGGTTACGGCATACTACACATGCAAATTTTGACGTGGGAGATAACGTTCCCCCCTCCAACGTATCCCCCACCTCTGTTCCACCCTCCAACGTATCCCCCACCTCCGTTCCCCCCTCCAAAGTGTTCCCCCCTCCAACGTATCCCCCACCTCCGTTCCCCCCTCCAACGTATCGTCCACCTCCGTTCCCCCCCATCAACGTTTCGTCCACCTCCGTTCCCCCTCCAACATTTCGTCCACCTCCATCCCCCCTCCAACGTTTCGTCCACCTCCGTTCCCCCCCTCCAACGTATCGTCCACCTCCGTTCCCCCCCCTCCAACGTATCGTCCACCTCCAACGTATCCCCCACCTCCGTTCCCCCCCTCCAACGGATCGTCCACCTCCGTTCCCCCCTCCAACGTATCGTCCACCTCCGTTCCCCCCTCCAACGTATCGTCCACCTCCGTTCCCCCCTCCAACGTTTCGTCCACCTCCGTTCCCCCCTCCAACGTTTTGTCCACCTCCGTTCCCCCTCCAACGTTTCGTCCACCTACGTTCATGTCATGGGGGAATGGGGGACCTGTCCGTGATCACTACACTCGGTGATCACGTGGTTAGGATCTGAAAGACTAGTGGCACTTAGTTGCCATCTGTCTTCTGACACTCAGAGGGTTGAAAGAAGCAACGTGGGTGATGTTTTGGCTTTTTTCAAATAGAGAAACCAGCCGCTAATGTTTTTTTTTTTTTTTTTACACACAATAGAATTTGAGGTTTGAAAATACAGTGAGAAATCTTAAAATAAAAACTATACGTGCAGGGAGAACCACAACTTGATGGATTTTACATTTTAAAATTTAATCTTTAATTATGCATCTGTAAAAAAAAAAAAAAAAAAAAAAAAACAAGTGTGGCGTTCTTATACAGGTAGTGTGTTTAAATTGGCAAAAACATGCCTTGGTTTCCATTTTAACTAAGGAGTAAATGCACATTTGAAATAATTTAAGGTCAAATAACTGCTAGCACTTGTTGGGAAAGCACAGACGTCTCCTTTTTCAGTATAAATGACAAGGTGCGGGCTGCACAAAGTTAATTGCAATGCATTTCACCTTTCCTGTGTGATGTTTGAACTCACAAATCAAAGATGGACACCTCCTGATTCTCAAGGAGAAAATGATTCTGTTATGTTAGGTTTCTGTTTGCAACAGGTTATTTTAAATTAATCATAGTTCTATTTAAAATATAACATGATACATGTTTTAATATAAATGTAGTGTTTTAACTTTTATTTTTTAGAAATGTTGTTATTTTTGTGACGTTGAGATGTAGCATGGGGCATTGTTTCCACAGATGAACACAATATAATATTGCAGAGTTTACATAGGATTCAGTAACAGTATTGGTACAGAATATCACAATGTATATACCATCAGAAGGAACAGCAAAGACGGCTACAGCTGTGAGACTGCCGCTATATTCTGCAGTATTTCCAGTTGATGGTGATATTTAATAGTGGTGTATTCCCTGCATTGTGTTTGGGATAAACATGTGCCTTTGTTTCCCTGTGTGGTGCAGGTGATTGAGGATAATGGAGTGCGCAGGGTTGTCGTGGTTCCACAGCCCCCAGAGTTTCACACAGGCGGCCATGCAGTGTTACACCGGCCTCCTCCTCCACTGCCAGGCTTCATTCCTCTTCCAGCGATGATGCCTCCTCCACCTCGTCATATCTACTCGCCAGTGACCGGTGCAGGAGACATGGCACCCCAGTATACCCCCCAGTATCACCCTTCACAGGTATATGGAGATCTGGGTAAGTAGTTGAGATAAGATGTTTTACACTAACATGTTTTTACACAGTTTACCTAGTTCTTTGACAGCAATCTCTATTTTGGTATTGGCAATGGCACACCTCAGTGTTGTCATCTAACTCCATCACAAAACTTGCTTCCAGTCCTGGTTTTCGTAGTCAGATTTCAATGTATTCTGGTCCACAACAGTCCTGTATTTCTGTGGACAGTGGAGACTTGCAGAACTATACTGGAATTTCATGATGACATGGAGCTCGTACTACCATCTGTGTTAGAGACTGCAGCTTGATGCTCAGAGCCTCTGACACTACATTGTTCCATGTCTGAAGGATTTATATCTATCTTTGCTACTCTTCTGTGTAATAGAAAATGAGAAGTATAATCCAAAGGAAAACAAATGGCACTACAAAAATATCTATTCATACAATAGGTCCATTGGATAACAGATACAATACCCTGAACTCCTTGTCCGGAGTATTCACTTATGTTGTTCTGTCTATAACCTTCCTTCCCGCTGCAGCCTCCAAAAGGTGTCTCAGACAAAGTATCAGGTTCACCTTCTCCATTCACCCGAAGATGGGACTTCAATTCTCATGCACATAAAATTGGGGTGCAAAAAAAGGGGAGAAAGCGGATCCAAATCAAAATTTATTCTGATAAACATTAAAAATAAAAGCTGCCCTTATTCCCAGGTAAGTATCAAACAGTATGCACTACTAAATTCAGTGCTGTGCACCCACACACCGTTGTTTGTTTTGGCCAGAAACGCATTCCTTGACGTGACTCGTTTAGTGTGCTAAAACCTCCTCAGGAGCAGTGGGTTGGGGGGTGGTCATTTTTCTATAATGCAGTTAGTCCTGTATACTGTATAAACCCTTTTAGGACCCATCTTCACACAGCCAATAGAAGAAAAAATAACTTTTAATAATAAAATCATATCATATATAGCAAGATATATACAGTATATATATATATATAATTTTTTGAGATGGTGATTACTTAATATATTATATTTTGGTGGTATACATTATTTGGCACAAGGTGTGTGTGTGTGTGTGTGTGTGTGTGTGTGTGTGTGTGTGTGTGTGTGTGTGTGTGTGTGTGTGTGTGTGTGTGTGTGTGTGTGTGTTGTTTGCAACTTGTGCCCAAATATAATGTACACCACCAAAATATAATATATTAACTAATCACCATCTTAAAAAATCTTTAGAGAGAATATATAAAAACACCATACAAACATTTATTTTAAATGTTTAAAATAGGGTTTTAAAAGGGTTCCCCAAATGTATATTTGTTTTAACATTTTAATAAAATGTTAAATATAGAAATATAAAAATACATTTTCATTTGGATTCTTTCTCCTCTTTTTTTTGCTCCCCAATTTTATGGATGAGGAAATTGTTTACATCTGCTAGAGACCTTGTTATAATAACAGATCTCGACAAGAAGTGTGCTCCATGTTTCATGAAAATAAATATTTCAATAACAAAATATAAATATACAGGGCAAAAGAGAAAGGGAATAACGCTCTACAGGCAAAAAGGTATAATTGAAACAAATAATTGGAAGTCTCTAACTTGCTTGTGCCTAATTGCCTCTGTAATGGCAACGGGGTGCTACCGACGTACCGAGGAGCAAATGGTAACCAAATTAGACAATCAAATGACAGGAGTCATAGATCTTCAAAAAGAAGTACATGTGTGGCTATTAGAATTTCGCATTTAATACATCAGTAAAATAAATCCAAATACTTAACAAATAAATCAGTGACAATGTGAGGACATGCAAATTTAATATCATAAAACCATAGGAGAGTGTGGCTGGGAAGTGCAATGTTTGTAGAGCGGATCAGTGAATGGTTCATTTTGTCTGAGACACAGATGTATAACCATGGGGTTAATACAGTCTATAGTTGTGCTGGTGTATGTTGATGTGTCAATTCATGTAGACAACAATAGTTAAGCTTCGTCCCCGGTAGCCGCGGCTGCGCGCACGCTACACACAAAGTACAGCCCTCCATGGGGCTGGCCCCAGTCGCCCCCCGTCGGATCTCCTGCGCTCTTCACTGGAAGTGCAACCGCAGACCACTGGTCTCAGCTGAAATTGGTGCACTGGTCCACTTCCTGGAGTGACATCACTGCGTCACTACGCCCTACAAGTTTCACTCCTAACGGAGCTTCGTCAGTGTCAGGTAAGCAGAGGGGGCCAAGTCCCTCCTTTAAATAGCGTTATCACTGCCATAGCGACTGATGAAGTTGCTCCCACTGTCCATCAGGGGCTAATTATCATATAGTTGTGTGCAGGACTTAAAGCTGCAGTTCAGTCTTTTTTTTATTTTTTATTTTTTTTACTTCAATAGTTTTATGTGGGCAATTTCTAATTACCTAAAGAACTGTATAGCTGCCAGTCAATTCGTTCCCCATGTATTGATTGGCAACATTTGGCAAGATCTTTAGATATGGCATATGTTTTTCTTCTGCTTCTGTCACTCAGTGGAAGCTCATGAATATTCATGAGCACTCCTGCACTGACATGTGCAAGAGGGAGGGCAGGGCTGACAAAGGGGTGTGCCAGGGCTTGTGACAGGACATGAAGGGGCAGTGCCTTAGTGAATGGTTGTTAAAATAGAATACAAGAAAATTGGTCTTTCAAAGTTGTTTTTTTTAAAACAGAAAATGCTAAAAGTATTTTTTCTTACTACAGAACTGATTTATTAAAAAACACACATGCAGGATATTGCCTGAACTGCAGCTTTAATTGAACATTTGCTAATCCCCGCCTCCCCCCCCCTTTTTTTTTTGCTTGATATTAATACACATATCAGAACACCTAGATCATAAATTGAGATTCAAGTGATATGATCAATAATAATAGAAACCGTTCAAATTGGTTGATGTTTCCTTAATTATATTGTGATTACTACAACACTTTTAATAATGTGTAAAGATATATATGGTAAATAAATGGATAGAAAATAGGAATTGAAAAATGAAAATAATAATAAACCTTTTATTTTAAACAATATGAATAGCTGCAGAGGTTAATTGCATGTGTCAATCGGGAAGTGTAATCATTTAGATACAGAGTCTGTATAGAGTCGTAAGCTCTAAATACTAATATGACCGTATATACATTGATGTAGTGAATCAAAAGGTATAATCAGATCAGAATTTGTTATGGAAATACAAAATAATGCTATATTATATGAAAAGGATATATTTAAATCCTTCATTAAGTCCAAAAGGGCTCAATGTTTTTAAACGGTAGATTCATTCAGATTCTTTCCTTGGTAATCTATTGTCCATATCTCCTCCTCTCATGGTGCTTTTTAAGTGGTCAATGCTAACAAAGGTCAGTTAGCCAACATCACCATTGTGTTGTGAATTGGCGTGACGTATCACTGGAGTGTCCTGCTCATTGATGATTGAGTTGTTCTAGGACACATCTTCGCAACTGACATTTTCTTACCCATGTTCTGCAGGCCATATCTACACGTGACCAGATAGATCACATTGCTAGTTTTGCAATTTGTGAAGTGGCTGATCACCTAGGGCTTGGACTTGTATAATTCCTTTGTAGCAGATACACATTTGCAAGCCTGGCAATTTTTACATTAATAGGTCCCTTTCAGAGAGGAGCTCAACCAAGATTTTGTCGGCTTGCATTTAAAATGACTGTGTACCAGGTCATCGCACAGATTTTTGGACCTTCTACTAGTTATGCTAGATTTATTTTTTAACACTTTGACTAGATCAGTGTACGATCTCAGGACATGCCAATGTTTGGTGAAGATTGGTTTTTCTTGGCTTCATCTACGGTCCTACGTACTATGCATCTAATCTCAGCAGTGCCTCTTTTGGTGTTTGTTGAGAGTAAAGTGTCTCTGTTGCTGACTAATGCACGATTATAGGCCCTTTTCAAGTTGTTTAGAGAAAAGCCACGATCCAGAAATCTATCTTTTTGATATTTCGCCTGTATTTTAAATTCGGCTAATGTTGAACAGTTCTGCCTCGCACGTAGGTACTGACCGCTAGGAATACCTGTTATTAATAATGGTGGATGTTGATTGTGAACTGACAATAGGCTATTAGTTGCTGTGCTTTTTCTAAATCATGAAGTCTGTATTGCATTATTGACATCTTTCTTGATTTTAAGATCGAGAAAGGTAATTTCATTTTTATCTATTGTTAGCTTCAAATTTAGTGTTATTGTTTAGAAGATTCACGAATTCATTAAACAGAGACTCTGGTCCATTCCAAATCAGCAGAATGTCATCAATATACCTGAGCCATAGATCTATGTGCTCCGTGCACATGATGAGATCGACTTTGAACACAAATGTCTCTTCCCACCTGCCAAAGTACAAGGTAGCGTACATAAGTGCATATGATGTGCCTATAGCTGTACCCCAAATCTGGTGGGTGAATCTTCTGTCAAATAATTGTGATTCAGGACAACTTTGTACAAATCCAACGTGAATTTGTTGTGTGCATGATACCCACAATGCCACATTAATAGGAAATGGTCACATGCTTTAAGACCATGATCGAATATAGTCCTTCCACATCAAGTGTTACGAGGAGTATATCCTCTTTGGTGGTAATACCATTTAGTCTTAATAGTGTATCTTTTGTGTCTTTGATTTAAAATGGGAGGGTTGTCATAAAGGAACGCAACATTTTGTCCAGATAGATGCTGCTATTTTTAGTCAAACTATTGTTACCTGATACTATGGACCTGCCTGGTGGTCTCTCTTAGTTGTAGTGTATTTTTGGCAATATATAGAAAGTGGCTGTTGTGGGCGCTTTAGTTGCCATAAATGCAAACTCTTTTTTAAATTTTTTTTTATCAAGTAGTTTGTTGTCTAGACCCTTTTGTAGTATGGAATATAGTTAACTTTTAAACTTGGTGGTGGGATCAGGATCTAGACTACAGTAGCTCTGTCTCTTGGGATGCATTTATTATCTTTGAGATAATCATCTGTGTGCTAAATTACGATATTACGACCCTTAGCAGATGGTTCTACATTTATATCAGAAGTTGACATCAGTTCCTTTAAAGCAGCCCTCTCTCCATGTGTAATATTATTTTTTAATGATCGGTTTGGTCGCAAATTTTCCAGGTCATGTGTAACCAATTGAGTGAAGACCTCAACCTAGGGACAGATAGCCGTGGGTGGAATAAATCTACTTTTTTGTCTGTTGTCCGTAAAAGGACCTTCTTTTGCCAAAATGCAAGTGTCCTTATAATCCAATAGTCACCAGACTATCCAAATATTCCTTATCATATGCAGTGATGCATACAGTTTCTAATTCTCCTCTTGTTTTCTTGGCATGGCATTTATGCAACAATAGTTTGCAAGGGAATAGATTGAGATACTTCACTTTACCCAGAGATTGCTATGTGGTCTGTATTGAGCTCTATGGTTGATAAATTGAAGTTTTTTTCATTTAACTGACAGAAGAGAACCAAAGAACATCTAGCAACACAATATTAAAACCTCAGCACACGTATAGTTGTCACCGTGGGTGTAATGTCTGCATGACTGCAGCACAGAATCAACATAGAAGCATTGTCAAAGATCTGTACGTTGAGGCTTTTTTAGGTTTCACTTTCTATAACCCTTTCTCTGTTTTTATGTGATTATAAGCTGTAAGGGTCAGAGACTTGGGCCTCTATCGTGGTTATTCATCAATAAACAGCCACTTTGGCAGTGCACATAAGTGTTCTTCATTCATTATTTATGAATCAATTATTATTTATGATTGGTGGGCCGCTGTCCTATTTTGCCCACCTACTTCATTTTTTCCTCTTCTGCCACTCTGGCGTGGAGATATCTGATGTAACGAGGGCTACCTCTTGATGTCAAAGTAACGTCCCTTTCTTCTGTGGCCACACCCAATTATGTAATTGAACTGAACCCTTTCGAAGAGGCCTGCCCATGGACATTATGGACTACCCTTGTTGGCTTAGCCATACCCCTGGTGTGGAATGTCGGCTTATGGTCTGGGTGCTTTCATGCCATGACTCTCAGAGCACTAATAGTGGGGAAGCCTTTGGTAAAAGGAAGCAGACAATTAGATGGCTTTTCTCACCCCTCCTTGTGGCTCATCCTCTGCCAATCCTCCAGAAAGCACCTAAGGGCTGAGACCCGCGGCGCGGGCGGCCGCCTGAGCGCTACTCACCATGTGATGGTGCCCTCCCGAGCCGGTCCCAGTTCCCCCTCGCTGCTGGCTCGTTACACGCTGTGACGCGTCAGCCGCCAGGGGATACAAGAGAATTGTAATCCCAAGCGGCGACGCGTCACGTGGTGTGGCTGTGAGCCAATGAGGAGGGGAGGCTTCGGGGAGCGGGGAGGAGAGGGAAAGCGGCTGCAGCACCAAGGTAGCCCCCCTGCTCCCTCCCACAGACTCTCTCCTCATAGTCTGCAGTGTAAGCAGATGCATGGGGGGGAGGGGGGACACACATGTATTTACTACTGCCTGTCCTCACACTCATTTACATGCAGGGCCTGGGGGACGGGGCCCGGCTTCAGGGCAAACTGAGCGGGGAGAGGGGGGCGGTGGACGGGACGGGACTTTACAGCACCCGATTAAACTGGAGATATGTCAATGTTATATTCCACTCCAGCACATGGACACACGTCATGGCCGCGCCCCCCCCCTCGTCATGGCCCCACCAACCCGACCCGTTTGGTCACGCCCCCCCGCTCCGAAAAAAGTTTCCTGCAGATCGCGGTGCAGTGAGTTGCACGCGCCGCCGGCAAGCAAGACAGCCGTGCGGACGCGTGCAACGGGGCCTTAGCCTAACAATGCACCATGAAAGTAGAGACGAAAGGCGGCACAAGGCTTTTTTGTCATTCTGTGCCACCCAGCATTTTGACCCATATAAATAAAATAGCACAATCGATACAATGCAGCATGTTGGTATTCACATTTGTATGGGGTTAAACTTTCCACTTGACATATGCCAAAACATCTGAAAAATAGCAATGTTTTATTGTTAACTACATTCTACTGCAATTTCATTGGCTTCGGATGGCTGACTTAGAACAGGCTGCCAATGGGCTTTTATTTGCACAAAGGCCTGTAACTCTCACTGGAGATGTACTGGTATACTGGAGGGCATCATATAGCGTGGGGGGCGGGAAAGGAGCGCAACGGCAGGCCTCAAGGGCCACCAACAGGTCAGGTTTTCAGGATATCCCTGCTAACGCAGAGATGGCTCAATCAGTGGCTCAGTCAACGACCTGCAAACCTGACCTGTTGATGGGCGTTGAGGACTGACTGAAGTTGGCCACCCCTGATCTTGCCAATTCTAAGGCTGTATTTTGTAACCCTTTTAAGGAAAGGTTAGCCTAATGGTAATGACACAGCCTTCGAAGTGACGAGCCTTGATTACAACTGTCAGCATTGTGACCTCTCTGGCATTAACATTTACACTATAAAATGTCTGATGCCGGGATTTGGCATGTCGGTAAAATTAATGGCTCCGCATAATCTCAGTGTCATTTAAGCTGAATGTTTCTTACAATAGATTTATTTTATTTTTTTTTAGTGTGGAAGGATTCTAGCTTTTTACAAGCTCCATATTTATATACCATTGAAAAGTTACATTTTCTACATGCTCTTTAATTCAAATAATGAATTTTCTTTCCTTTAGTCATTAATTATGATATACATATCTGGTTTTCCAATAATTTGACTGAAAAGGAAATTAAGTATTTGATGTAGTATTATATCTAGATGGCAAGAACAAAATCCAATCATAATTATTTTGCAGCAAAGCAGCTACTGTAGGAAACTGTACCCCAGGGTAATAAATACTTCTCATTTGGTGCTTTCATTAATGCAAGCTTGGTCAGAGTTTCTCTGATTTTAGAGAAACTATTCTTACAAATGTTCTCTCTTTATTTTATTTTTTTAAATGTTGCTAAACTGAAAATTGTATACTTATCTTGTGGTTTATGAACACAATATTGTTTTTGGACAACTGGTTCTCTGCTTGTAAAGATTGTGCTACTATCATACTACCATTATCATACACACACGTAACCCTTATTTATTGCACTTATCTCCCCATCCCCCCCCCCCCGACCCTGTGTTTATAGGGGGCCTGTATATCGGTGCCAGTACACTGTTGGAGCTCTTAGTATGCTGCAGCTCCTCTCCTGACTCCACTAGTGGGCTTTCTGTGACTTTCTCATCCTGCTCTGATGAGCAGTCCTGCCCTTGTTCTCAGATCCTCCAGGATCAGCCCAAGGTCCCTCTGAGTCGCGGCAGCTCTGCCCCCTCATGCTCTGCCAGAGATTCTTAAACACACTCCTCCTTTTTCTGCCTTGAGGGTATGTCTATCATTGAGTGACTCATTAGCACAACGCAGAGGGAAGCCATCCAGGGGGCAGCATGTATACATAACTGCATCCGTTACAAGGGGATTACACTCTTCCCTCTGCTAAAAATATTGATGTCCCCATCAATCTCATCGTGGTCTTCTTTACTCCTGCAGCCGTGCTTTTCCCCATTATCTCTTAGCATACAGTGCTTCCACTACAGCTATGGATTCTGGGAAATTACATGCAAATGAGCACACAGTGTCACCTTTTACTTAATGTCCATTTTAACATAGGATCCCTATAAGCATATGCCAGCCGCATTACACAGCTTTTCTGCACAGCCTGGGATAAAGAATTGCATAGCCAGTAAACCTACCCACAGACAGTTGTTTACAGGCAAACAAATATACCCTAGTTACACAGGGGTGAGCAAACATTTTACGTCGAGCCCCCCTTTTCATCAATATTAGTTGGGCCCCCACTCGAAAAAAAACGAACTTTATTGTAATACATTATAAATACAAATACGTAAACATACTTGCATCATTCAACATTTTTTAAACAATTTTTAGGTTCTTTAAAAAAAAATCACTGTAGTAGTACAAGATAATAGTGACTGAAATGTTTTTCTCACCCCCCCTTCCTCATCCTCTCTCACTCCCCCATCTCATCCTCTCTCTCACCCTCCCCCTCTCTCCTTTCCCCTCTCTTCTCTCATCCCCTCCTCTTCTCTCATCCCCTCCTCTTCTCTCATCCCCTCCTCTTCTCTCATCCCATCCTCTTCTCTCATCCCTGCTCCTCCTCATCCCCTCTCTTCATCTTCTCCTCTCATGCCTCATCTCCTCTCACCTTTCTCATCTCCTCTCATCATCTCTTCTTCTCACCTCCTCCTATCACCCCATCAACAATGCCTACCTAGCTTCGGTGGGACAGGCCTACGGTGTTAAGTTGGGCGGTGACAGAAGAGTTGGACGGCGGGAGCAAATCAGGGTGGCAGAGGAGGACGGCCGTGGAGGAGCATGCTGAAGCAGCGGCAGACACAAGAAGTCAGTGAAGACTTCTGGGTCGAACCGCTTGGGCACGCTCCTCCCCGTCTGTCGTCCTCTAGTGCCCTGCTTCACTCCTGTGGCCCTCACGCCATCCAACTCCTCTTCCACTGCCCTACTCCACTCCCGTGGTCCTCCTCTGCCACCACTCCCGTGGTGGTCCTCTGCCACCACTCCTGTGGTTCTCCGTGCACCTTTTAAAATATCTTTTTTTTTTTACCCCCAACACCCCAGTTTGCGCACCCCTGACCTAGTACATGCCTTCCTTTTTAATTAATTTTGTCACCTTGTTTTTCATTAGATACATTATTTTATATGAATTTAATAAAAGTTAATTTCTAAATAACTCACTATTCATCTGGTACAAGGGACTTAAGTGCCATAATAAAGGCATTTCTTTTCTTTCAAGTATATATGTTTAATAGTCATATCCCAGTGAGCAGCTTGCTTATAATACTACAATGTTTAAGATGAGCAAGGGGCCATTTGTATCTATACTGAAGTAAATGTATCTGATATCTTTTTATACATTTAAAAATGGTTTCAACAAGTTTTATAGTTTGATCATGGTAACCAAATTTGTCTAATGATATTTGGAGGGTTGCACTGATCCAGAGAGTCACGAACGGCACACCTGTGAGCATGTGACAAGGGTTAATACACAGAGCTACCTAGCTGACTCAATTTTCACCTACACAAGGCACCACATATGAATAATATCTACCCTAAATCTGTCACAGTATATATCTTAAGTCGCTGCCACCACTAAAGAGATCAAACATTCACTTGCAGAGTCTTTGGGCTCTGTTTTTCAAGAAAATAAACACTTAACACACACAACCCTACTGTAGCAAAATGTGTTCTAAAATGTACTTTACTCTCGTGCAAAGTTCAAATCACATCCCAAAGTATGACTTTAGATTTAATATACAAAATAGTACAGTGCTTAGTTTACAGAAAGAGTATTACAAAAACATACAGTATAATAAATGCAGACGGTTTCATCAAATAAAAGGATAAAATAAACAGAAGTCCCTAACATACATCACCATATATTTGGTGTACTCTCTGGGTCTTGAGTGGAAAATTAGATTTCACGTACCATAGCATTGGCACTCCCTTGGTTAAAATCTAATTTTCGTATCTCAATTGCAGGACCTTGATTCTAAAAGCCCTTTCCATTGAAACAACCTAAACCCACCTTCTGGGTTTATCTTCAACCCTACCTCTCATCAATCTGCAGCCCATAATATTTTTACGACTTAAGAAACAAAAAAAAAATCTATAAAAAGCTGCCTGGACATATAAAATATCACATATCTTTATTCCTATAATATTTGCCTGTTTTCTGTCTGGGTGAGAGATCCAAACCAAGCTGTAGAAAAAGTATAGTTTAGTTATAAGTGTTCATTTGTATGTGCGCAGTTCTTCGTCTTTTTTTTTTTTTCCATAAACAGTAAGTGTTTGTCCTTATTTGATCTGTGTAATCACAACTGTTACAAAGATGAATCTGCAGTTCCTGTGAATAGTTCTCAGACCCATGATATCCTCATATATAGAATATCTACACAATTGTGGAATATCTCCTTAGCCACATCCTCTGGAGTTTTTTTTTTCAGAACACCAAAGGCATCCTTTACAAGTTATACTAAAAAGGGTTTAGATTATTCCTACTGTTGGCAAAGAATTGGGATGCCATATTCCAATCCCCCCACTTGCAAACCCAGGGGTTGACCCCAGATAACCCTGTTCCTAGATGGACACAGAACCAGGCAGGGTCAGTGACCCGCCATAAAACAATTCATGTATTTTTAAGACCATTTGCAACTAACCTTAACCTCTGATGTGCCCAATTTATGACAATACTTAATATCTCATGGTCTCATCATGACTGGCAGTATTGTCAGTTATTGGAAATACAACTTGGAAGTTGATACCTTATGCTAAATTGCAAGTCATTTTACACTGGAACAAAGTTTATTAAAACACGTATTGTGCATATATTGTATTAAACCTCCGAATAGAAATGGTCTGGATAATGATATTTCAGTGCCACGGTTTGTCTAACAGTGCAAAAGAAAGACGTTTCTCTTGTACTGTATAACATTAAATCATCCAACACACCCTGATAAAAAAAAGTACAGTATTAATAACAAAAACTGACTGCTTTCCCTATCTGTTATGCACTAAAATCCCTAATGCTTTTGCATTTTCTCAAGTGCCAATTTGATTACAAAAGCCTGGGAGTTAAAATTCAATTTTCTTTACCTAGTGTTCTTGTTACTGTATTGAATCTGTATGCACTTCAATTTTCCATTATTTATGTATGTGCTCTCTGTGCTCTGGACTTGGTCGGGGCTATATAGAAATCAAATTTCGTTCTCTGATGAATTACTGGTTCTTTTTTCATGGTTAGCGCTTGGTAATATTTGATATAGTTAATTTGTGAAGCATTTGCTCAGAACAGTGCCTCTGGGCTAAATGAGAACCATATCACTTCATGTGACAAAATCTTAATGATCTGGTTAGAGAATTGAAACTGCAATCCCAACCCAGTCATTTTTTTTTATAGCAACTTGACATTTTAAATTATGGTAAGTATTGAAATTCAGTGTCTAGACCAGGAGTGGCCAACTCCAGTCCTCACGGGCCACCGACAGGCCAGGTATTAAGGATATCCCTGCTTCAGCACATGTGGCTCCATCAGTCACTTAGTCAGATACCTGGCCTGTTGGTGGCCCTTGAGGACTGGAGTTGGCTACCCCTGGTCTAGTGTATTAAGAAATATGATTTGATAACACTACTTCTCAAGAGGCAAGTTGATATCCTATTAATTTGTGATTTGATGTGTTTTATTTATAACATTGAACCAGATTCAAAAAGGGAAAGTCAATTGTGTTTTGTTTAATTTTTGGCTATTTTGCATATCTGTTTTAATCGTTTGAGCGCTTTTTAGCCGTTCTGAGGACTGCACAACCGTTCTTCCAAAAGTTTTATTTTTTGATCCTTAAATTAGAAACATTATCTTAATGTTCATATAAGAAAAAAGTGAATGCAGTAATATTTTTGGACCATTGTGCAGTTCTTGTCGTGTCATTTTGTGCATTCCTGCGGCGGATCGCTGCCACGGTTTTCAGATATAGCCACAGCAGGGGACACCCTCTTCTATTAATGGTAGCAGATAGGGGGACATTTTGGTGCTGACAGTTCTAAAATGGGAATGCTGTATCATATGTTAGTTTTCATCTTGACCATCCCAGAGAAAAGCAATGGACCATATGTCCTATAGACCACCTTCTCTACATGGAATTTCTTCTGATACAGTAGGTTTAGTACAACATGTGCTAGGGGTATTGGTCTTGGTGGAGTGTTGATTTGTTAGAACTTATGATAGATCAGCATACAAGTTCATACTGTACATGTACTAGTGTGTAGCGATCAAAAACTCTCTAAACAATATTTCTACACGTACTAGTCCTTAAATTGCCATTTTTTTCTTACCCAGGCCAGCAGATTAAAAATAAATAAATAAAAATCTGGCAAAGATATTGGAACCAGAGTGGATAGTGCTACAAGAGCTATAAATAGTGTGTAAAGGAAATTGTATAGTATTACGCTGAACTAACCTTCCTTTTTAACATTGCTTTAGATGTTCTTTCGACACATGGAAGATCCAGCCTCAGAGATGAAAGATCCAGCAAAATTCATGAACGCCTGCAGAAGAAGTTAAAAGACCGACACGGAGTGCAGAAGGATAAATTGAACAGCCCCCCATATTCACCTAAGAAAAGTACTTCTCCAATAAATGAATCGAATGGACTTGTTAAAGGACCGAATGCTACGGTTATAACCACAGGGCTGTCAAAAAGCAAGCACAAAGGAAAGCTTGGGTCTAATGTTGAAGAAGAGACACAAGGTAAATGTATAGAAAATGTATTGTATGTCTTTTTAGTTAAACAAAAAGTAATGGGGGCGCAAAAAAGAGGAGATAATCACTAAAATTGCAAAATATATTCAATTTATAAAGACATAAAATATCAAGTACAAGACTTACAATAAAATAAATCATGTAGATCAAAGTACAGCAAACAGGTACAATCACAACCGGAGCGTCCGTGGCCTAGGCAGATTTCCCTCTCCGGATGTCTTTTTAGTTATATAGCGCCAAAAGTGTATGTGGAATTATAATACATTAAGCCAGCTGTGCGCAAACTGGGGGGCGCGAGTCTGCCAGCGGGGGGGCACGCGGTTTACAGAGGCCCCGCGCGCTTCCTGAAGACACTTAAATTAAGTGCCGGGGGAGCTGCAGGGCCTCTGTAAACCTAACTTACCTTGGCTCCGGTGGCTTCTCACACGCGTCGCCATTGCAACGCGGCGTCAAATGACGTCACGAGGTCATGTGACGTCACGTTGCCGACGCCGGAACGAGGATGGGGGGGGGGGCGCGGAGGTGAGGGGACCGCCGGCAGGGGGGCGCAGGGAAAAAAATTTGCGCCCCCCTGCATTAAGCACTGCAAAATCAGACAATAGGAAAGGAAATCTTTGCCCGAAGAGCTTACAATCTAAGTGGTATGTTGGAAGACTTAGAGACAGCAGGTGAGGGAATAATTGCTGTAGATGGCAGTGCTTGGTCACAATGGGTGGGTAGGAATGGCTGTGGGTGTGGGACAATAGCCATGAGTGCAGGCTATTGAGATGCTTGATTTGTGGGGCAAGTTTTATGGTAGGTCAGTATTAAATCAGATGCATGGGAGGAGATGGCAGGGAGGCGTGGGTGAGAGCAGGTGTATTTATGTCTGTCTTTTAGAATGAACTGGACCTGTTTTTATTACAAAGTAATGTTGCTAAATTTGCCAGGAGAGTATAGACCAGTGGTTTCCAACCTTTTGTTTAGTTAAGGAACTCTATGTGAAATTTTGAGGAACCGTAAACCTTCCTAATAGTGCGTCTGAGATCAGATGCATTGTAAATTCTACTGTATTTGGTACAATTGTAAAATGACCTGAAAATTACAGGGAACCCTTTAGGATGCCCAGGGAACCCAAGACTTCTTATAAACCTGTGTTGAAAAACACTGGAATAGACAATGACAGAATAATTATGACTAACATTATAGTTTTTCAGTCAAAAACTTGACATTGATAAGTGACTCGGATTTTTTTGAAAATAAATTTGCTTTTCAGTAGTTCCAGAATTGTTTTTGAAAATAAATCTGCAAAGTAGTTCTTTTTGCACTTTATTCCCACCTGTTTGTTACTTCCTGCTGTGTTTACCTTGTGGCATCCCAGCAGGAAGATATTTCCAAAGCGTTGATATAGAACATATTTCTGGCAGATGTTCTGAAGTTTCGTCAGAAAAATCAGATCAAGAAAACCTAGCCTTGCAATATCTTTGAGAATGACTTTAGAACGTGAGGATGTACTGTGGTTTTGAAAATACTAAAATAAATGTATTAAAAAGTTCTTACTGAGCAAAAATAAAAACAATAGATATGTTAGTCCTATGTTGGTCTTGAGGCATAGCTCCTTAGTGGGGCAATGCCATAAGACAGTGGTGCGCAAACTGGGGGGCGCGAGATTAACTGCGGGGGGGTGCAGGGTTTACAGAGGCTACGTGCGCTTCCCAAAGCCAGTTAAATTAAGTGCCGCGGAAGCGGCAAAGGCCTCTTGTAAACTGCACTTACCGTGGTTCAGCCGGCATCTGGAGACGCGTTGCCATGGCAATGCGACTATGGTAACGTGACGTCATGACGCTCAGACGCTGGGAACCAAGGTAAGGAGGAGGAAGGGAGGGGAGTGCACAGAGAGGATGACGGCAGGGGGGCGCATGGGAAAAGGATTGCGCTCCCCGGCCTTAAGACACCTTAATAACCATTTTAATGAATGGTAGTAAAATGCCATATGGCATAAACTCTGATTTACCAAATCTGGGCCAAAATATTTATCTGAATACGAGAGTGATTTTTGCAAGTGAATTTAAACACCTCATTTCATTCTTCACCATCGTAGGACTTTCTCTCTTTTTGAAGTGAAACTTCTTTCGTGGCGATGGCACTTACAAAAACATCATTGGTGTAAATCTCCTTCATGGAGATGAAAATGGTTACGGATGTAAATAATTGAGTTTGAGCAGAAATGGTCCGTAAATAGTGGTGACATGCAGCGCCTTAGTCACCCGCATACACACACACACACACACACACACACACACACACACACACACACACACACACACACACACACACACACACACACACACACCCAACAATGAGGTCAGAAGATTGAAAGCACACCGAGAGAACAACATTTCATTGTCACAGGAGCAGAGCAGTCTATAATTTATTTTTCAGACACACAAAAACAGACGTGGTGTGTGCCGAGCACGCGCCTTGTAAGTGAAACTTTTTTGTGTTTTGTCACTGAAATTGTATTTTGATTTTCATGTTTTTGATTGAATTAAAGACTTTTGAAAGTAGAATTACAATTTCAGTGGCACAACACAAAGAAATTTCACTTACGTGTGTGGTCCACACACCCACCCCCTTTTTTTAAAGCAGCAATATTACTTTACAAATTTTCTTTTTTTTTATTATTTGTATACGTAAAGCATGTGGGAATGTATAATTCTACATTCCTACCTAAAATGGCAATCGTTTGGTGCTCATGTTATAATTCTGTCAAAATCCTGATTGTGTGCCTAACATAATGGCTGTTCAGTCAGTGTAACTCAGTAGCTACAGTGTATCTGAATATTACTATGTTAACATTATCTATTGTTAGTTTAAAGCTGAAACGTCTGGGAATATTTGCAACAAATTATCCCAAACATGAAAGTGTTACAAACATCTTACACTGCTTGGGAGGTGGGCTAAACCTCCTATAGCGATCAAAGGATGCTTTAAAATGCATAAAAAATGGCCTTAAGGGTTGAATAAAATACAAAAAAAACACTCACTATTGTCTAATACTACAGAACGTATTTATTTAAAAAAAAAACAAAAAAACAATCAGATTTCCCGTTTTACTGCTTTAAGATATTTACTGTAGTTTTCAAGTTTTTACAACGTCAGCCTGTTTAGAGATGAACAGAACAGCATTCAGATATCACATTAGAACAATTCCTATTTTGCTCCTTCCTTTTGGCTAGTTGTATTCACCATGGTCTCATTATTATTGAAATGGGAGGGGAAAAAAGGTATTGGTTTAGTGTTTCCTTGATTGCTTCAATTTCTTCATTCACATCAAAAATATTTCGTCAGTCAAGCGCCTTTGCTTCACAAAGTTTAGTTCGTTTATCCGCAGAGAAAATGTAGGCAACCGTGACATCCGTTACACTCTAAAATAGTTCATTCTTATTCCACACACTTAAATACACAACATAGGAAATACATTGGTCCCACAATTGCTGCTTTTCTAATGTATGAATGAACTGAAATGGCTTGAAAATGTGTATATTTGTCATTAGTGCCTTCTCCAATCCAGCCTCATTATTGTGATCAGCATAGAAATTAGTCTACTTATTCTTTCATACTTCTTTGACCTGATTTTCAGCAGTAATCCTACATTTTCTATTATGCTGTCTGCAAGAGATATACTGGACACCTAACAAGCTCCTATTGAACCCCCAAAATAACCACAACATATATATAAGCATATGAGTGTCACAGAGGAGTGCTACTGAGCATGGCAATATATATTTAAAACCAGAGACAGCACATAAAACACAGACAAAGCTCAGTTTTAGCACATCCAGTGAAAATCATACACGGTACAGTGCCTAAATATATATGTATAAATATCTATGAAGTAAAATGGTCTTTTATTTTGACATTTTTGGCCAAAATTGTTGTAAGCCCCTGAGCCAACGTCACGGCAGACCACAATTCAGGGGTCCCTAGCGCTAATATAAATTCTTAATAACCTGTGTAATAACAGGAAGAATGATTTATAGTAAATCTGTCAATATTAGTTGCAAAGTTCTAAGTCTGATTGAAGCCTTTATTAACCTGTTCATTACCAGGAAAAGCACTCTGTATTAGAGATGTCACAACCATCCTGCAAGCAAACAAGTTCCCCTGTGTGGTAGATGCTATGGAGTGAGCCCTTAACCATTTAAATGTGGGAGGGGGTGAGCTTAAATTAAGTAGGAGGTTGCCAACCTCCAATCAGCCAGGACTAGCTGAAACACAATTGTAAAATGTGTTAAGGGCTCACTCCATAGCATCTTCCACACAGGGGAACTTGTTTGCTTGCAGGATGGTTGTGACATCTCTAATACAGAGTGCTTTTCCTGGTAATGAACAGGTTAATAAAGGCTTCAATCAGACTTAGAACTTTGCAACTAATATTGACAGATTTACTATAAATCATTCTTCCTGTTATTACACAGGTTATTAAGAATTTATATTAGCGTTAGGGACCCCTGAATAGTGGTCTGCCGTGACGTTGGCTCAGGGGCTTACAACAATTTTGGCCAAAAATGTCAAACTAAAAGACCATTTTACTTAATAGATATTTATACATATATATTTAGGCACTGTACCGTGTATGATTTTCACTGGATGTGCTAAAACTGAGCTTTGTCTGTGTTTTATGTGCTGTCTCTGGTTTTAAATGTCTGCAAGAGATGTCACAAGATCATAGTGGCAATAGAGAGACAAAGCAGAAAGTAACAGACTGGAATAAAATATAAAAACAAAAAAACCGGCGCCTCCAAAAAGAATAACAAATAGAGCCTGACCACATATAAAGTCCAATAAGGCTGAGGACTTTATATTTGGTCAGGCTCTATTTGTTATTCTTTTTGGAGGCGCCGTTTTTTTTTGTTTTTATTGTCTATATTGGTTTGTGTGAACCTTTGTTCTTGGCAGCCCCCACTTTAACATTTAAAGTGTGTTTTATTTTATGTTAGTCACCCATGTGTCACTATTTTTATTTGTAGCATTAGCGCTGTTCCCACTGCCCTTTCCCTTAGACTGGAATAAAATGTTTAAAAAAAAAAAAAAAAACTACACTACAACATATACAAGGCAAAGCAAAAGACCCAGAAATACACTTGAGAACACTAGGTTCAGCACATATTGTCCCGGAGTAATCAAAGCACAATGGGAAATATTGCCAACTTGTGAGAGAAAGCACGGATTACATTTTGATGACTGCGGGTTATTGTGCCTTATACTACATACAGTATGTGCCCAGAATCAGGAGGATAGCAGAAAGAGAGAATTTTTCAAAAGTCCGCACACCGCCTCCAGGTAAATGTCATTGTTGGCATGTCAGTCAAAGTTAGTTAGTCACATTTTCGTTCCCCCCTAGAGGACGGAAGTTATGTTTGCTAGAATGTAAGCATTTAAGACACTGCTGGTGTTGAGAAAAAAAGTAAACACTTTGGGTCGGTCACAGACAAAAATGGAAAATCTAATGAGAAATCAGAAATGCACAATACAAGAAAGTACACAATAATAATTCTTGCCTTAAAATACTAGATTCTGTAAAATGAAGAACCTCATAAACTTTCCAAAACAAATAATGCAAAATAAAGGAGTACTTCGGTATGAGGTGAAACCTTTCTAAGGCTACGCTTATAGTGCTGGCTACAGCGATGGCGACGCGACCCGTGACGTCGCTATAGCGAAAGTTGCACTCTGGTGTGCGATGTCGCTAGAGGCAAGGGGCTATGTGGTACTGCCAGTCACGTGGTGCGGTTGTCTCTGTAAGGCCGAGCTTATAGTCCTTGCTACGGCGACGAGAGACGTCATCCGTTGCCGTTGTAGCAGCGATTTTTGCTTATAGTGTTAGAGACGAGACGGTGCCCGGAGGTGTGGACGTGAGCGGTTCATTAGGCTGCGGTCGCTGAAAAATCAATTTTCATTGACTTCCAGCTATCGCGACCAATCCGTCCAGATTCAATACATTTGTTTTGACGCAACATCACGTCGTCGGGATTATAAACGCGGCGTAAATCTCAAAAATCGCTGGGATTATAAACGCGGCCAAAATCTCAAAATATTTTGACTACAGCGATTTTGGTTACTGTGATGTCACATGTCGCCGTCGTGCCCACTATGGGCGGTCGCTACAGACTACATTGAGTTGCTTTGCGGCTGCACGCCGTCGCTGCCTAAGGCTGCGTTTATAGTAATGACGACGATACACGACCGACGACGTCACCCGTCACCATTGCGGAAGTTATAATTTATGTTTTGCAGACGTCTCTGGCTACGAGGCCAGTGACGTCAGCAAAGGGGAAAGGCGGAGACAGGAGATTGTACACATCATGTTCTGCTCGACTCTGGCTAAAGGCAAGAAACCGCATTATTTTTACTCCCCAGCCTCCCAGGTTAGCAATACTGATTTACAAAATATAGCAGGAGTTTAACACACATGTAACAGCCAAGATAATCTTAAGGCAGGTGAGGTAGAGAAGGATTGTCAGAGGGAATAGTAACTAAACACGGGGTAAATAAATGGATGAAAGGGATCGTGAGAAATGTGGAGAGCATGTAGGACCATCCATCCCTCCGCAGTAGCACCCTCTAAATCTTGTCCTAAAAGTTAGTTCAGATTAAAAAAAAGCTATCGCTTAATACTGAAATACTCATTATTTATCGCATCTGGACTAACATGGCTACTATTTAATTCAAATAAAATAAAAATTTAACATTGGTGTAAAGGAGCAGAAGTTGCAGCTCTTACACTGCCCTTAATAACTAAACATACAGTTCAAAATGTTCTTCAAGTCTTAGAAGTCGGGTGCTGTTTGCACATATCTTTTCCCTCAAGTGTCAACCTTGCTCTGTTCTTGTCATTACTCAATGTTTACCTGTAGTGGGCCCAGCAGGGTCTGTTGTTTGGGTTCCATTTGCAAACCGTGGGTTTCACTTGGAAATCTGTGTGCGCTCAGAGCATTGCTAATTTCACTTGCAAAAGGGGAGGGGGATTTTGTCTGTATTTCTGTTATCTTCATGACTTTGTATAACATGAATGTCTGTCTTCTGTCCCTGGCCAGATCAAGTTGATGGTAATGTTTTAGTAACACCTGTATAAACGTATACTTTAATGTCCAATTGTGGTTCTTTTTTTTCCAATTTGTATTCAGAAAAAGATGAAGAAACAAAAGCACTAGAAGCTCAACTTTCAAACATTTCCATACCATCGGTAAGTAATATTTTTTTTTAAAACACACACAATGCTCACATCCATTTTTTTTTTTGTCAGAATAAAAATAAATATATTATGATTTGGTTTATCAGGGTATATATATTTAAAAAAAAAAAGCACTTTCTTGATCTTTCTTGATGTACTGAACATATAAATATTATGGGTTATTATCATACACCATCTGTTCCCTGTACATTTTTTACATGCTACAGTATATTCATTGATAATTGCTTTTCTAATTGCACACGGATCATTTTTTTACTCCTTGTTTTTCTGTTCTCTGCCCATGAGAATCAACATTGCATTGTGTTTTATACAGTGTATATATTCGGGTAGTTGTAAAATCGAAGAGGCAATTTCCAATGAGTTTCACAGCGCATATTGGTATTTGCTGGATTTGGGTGGGCCTGCGGTTGGGGGGGCCCCCATTCCCCGTGCACCTCTGTTGTTCATCTACAGAGCTTCCTTTCTCAATCTGATTGTAGTGCTATCTGACAGTATATCAACTAGTCCAGATAAGGCAATGTCACAGAATAAGGTTCCTATAATTAAAATAATGGTTGGCACATTGACATAGTGGAACATTTTATTTTGTGACATTCCGGTACAGCCATATTGCAATCCAAAAAATGCTATAGGCACAGACTCTTGCAGCACTCAAATAGATTTACACAGCTTCTACCCCACTGGTAGGCAGCATGTGTGGCCCTTGATTCCTCAAACAGGACCTCACATTACTCACATATATGTAGTACACAGGCAGGCGGGACGTTGCAGCCGTGGCTATGAGCTTCCCCCCGCTTGCTCCAGTCAGCCTGTAAATGCCGGCACACTGATGAATACTGTCCTCTCCTTACACTGGAAATTAGTTATTAGCACTGTCATTAGGCAATTCACCCCAGCAACATTTCCACTTCCTCTGCACTGGGAAGAGAGAGCTACAGGGGCCACAAGTAAAGTCCCAGAGGGCTACCTGTTGCCCAACAATGTTCTACCACATGGGTGTGCAAAGTGTGGGGTGCAAGTTTTTCTAGGGGGGCGCCGCGCTTACAGAGGCCCCACCCTCATCCCAAAGGCATTTAAATTAAATGCCGGGAAGCGGCGAAGGCCTCTGTAAGTTCCCTTACCTTAGCTCTGGCGATGCGTTGCCATGCAACGTAATGTCACATGACATCGGGACGTCAGAACGCTAGAGCCAAGGTAAGGAGGGGGCGCGTGAGCAGGGGGAGCCAGCAGGCGGGCGCAGGGGAAAACTTTTGCACACCCCTGTTCTACCCTATTGGCACGGAAATCATATATACTAATTAAGAGGAGCAAAAAAAAATCTAATCTTGTATGAAGGTCTCATAATTACATTAGATACAAGATAATTAAGAACTTGCCATTCCATTCTAAATTCACACTTTTTACAGAAGAGATAAAGTTGATACTTTTCTTCCAAAGTATTTGGTTATATTGGTAACATTAGAAGTTTCAAAAATAATTTCTAAATATTTATTTATGTGGGGGGGGGGGGGTTTAAGTGTCGGTTACCTACATGTGACCTATTGTACTAGGCATGGCACTGCCATTAGTACACATTGGTCTTGGCATGAACTGCTTGTTTATGGATCTTGGCTCTTATGAAATCAAGCAACCCCATAAATAAAACAACCACTGAAGTCGGGGTTGCCACGTTGGCTCGTCTCTCCACACTGCCACAAGTCTTGTGTGTGCGATTCACCATTGTTTGACAAAAGGGCAACTCACTCAGGCTTAAGCCCCTGGTTCAATCATAGAATTTGCAGTGTTGGGAAATCTACACACGTAAGGAGCCATACCGAAATTAGGATTTATTTTGTAGTTGGGAAAGAGCCGTCTTCCATTTGTGATTGGTATACTGTATGTCATTTGTAATCCTGTGAGTGTCAGCGTGTTAGGATCTCCCTAATCTTGGTGACTTCCTGATTTTCTTATCCATGGTGTTGTTTTGTAGTGCACCTGAAGAGCAAGATTATGTCGATTAAAACTGTGTTCACCGACTTATTAAAGCATTGAAGCGCTTTTGAGCACACAGCCTCTGAATTTAGCTGGCGTGCTTAGCCCAGGGCATGCCACCAATAGGTCAGGTTTTAAGGATATCCCTACTTCAGCACAGATAGCTCAATGTGCTGAAGAGAGCCACCAGTGCTGAAGATCTAAGATTAAGTTATTCATTTTATTATGCTTCATTAATGATGGTATTCTAAGTACTGTATTTGTATTATTACATTAAAGGGATGGTATAAACACTACGTGCTTTGTTTGCAGTATGTATAGTATATGAATATAATCATATTGCTGTGGTAATATAGGCGAGAGGAAGAGTTGTAATGACTTCAATGATTCCCACCATGAAAAAGCTTAATGGGCGTCCAGTCACAGATTTATACACCAATCTAGTCCTACCCAGACAATACGATCCGCTTGACTTTATCGCAATGGCATTTGTTGGGGTTCACAGGTCTCCCATTCAATTTTACTTTCTTGATTATTTTTCTTTGCTACACAGTACTTCATATATTTTCTTTTTTGGAAAAAGCCTGTTCAAAATGGATAATGTGCCTGAAAGATGGACGGCTGAAGCCAGAAAGAGAGGAAAAGCGAAACCTCCGGCACTCAATCTCTTCTGTGTCACACTTTGCATGAACCCAAATGAGTACTGTAATAGATTGGGGATCTCTCTTTTCTTAAGCTATTCCCACAGTCAGCCACCGACACTTGGCATACTGGGTATGTGCAGTTGCCAACAAGCTTCTGCATTGTTGGCACTGTACCAGGGGAAATCTTAAATATAATGATGATGATGCTTTCTCGCAGTTTCATGAATAAATCCCTAGAATCATGACTAATTGCTGCGTTATCTGCTCCAGAAACATAACAGACCTGCCCTTTTTCTTGCTGCCACTACATAGGTATACACTATTGTAATATAATAAATTATTATTACTTAAATAAAAATAACGGATCACAATTGCACGGAAAGATTCTTGTTACCTTGATTTGGGATAGTGGTTAAATTGAAACAATTTACAGTGGTGAAAAAATCTTTGTGAACCCCTTAGGATTTTCACATATTTGAAACCTAAAATGTTATTAGATCTTAATCTCAGTCCTAATAATAGATAAAGATAACTTGATCAAGCAAATGACACAAACTTGATACTTTTTCAACATTTATTTATCCATATATTATTCAACATTCAATATCCATGTGTGAAAAGTATGTGAACCTTTACATTCAGTACCTAGTGTCACTCCCTTGAGCAGCAATTACTTCAACTAAGCGTTTCCTGTAACTGCTGGTCTGTCTCTGAGTTTTGAGGAATTTTGGCCTAATCCTCCTTTACAGAACTGCTTCAACTCAATGACATTTGGGGGCTTCCTTGCATGGGCAGCTCACTTCAGGTCTTGCCACAACATTTCAGTGCGGTTTAGGTCCAGATGTTGACTAGGCCGTTCTAAAACGTGGAATTTCTTCTTCTGTGGCCTTTCTTTTGTAGATCTGCTTTTATGGTTAGGATCATTGTCTTGCTGCATGACCCACGTTTGGTTCAGCTTCAGCTCACAGATGTATGGCCTGACATTCTCATCTAGAATCTTCTGATACAATGCAGAATTCATAGTTGTACTGTATCAATGATGGCAAGCCATCCAGGTCCTGAGGCAGCAAAGCAGTCCCAAACCATCACGCTCCCACCACCATGCTTGACAGTTGGGAAGAGGTTCTTCTGTTTAAACGCAGTGTTTGGTTTTTGATAAACATAACTTTTCTCATTGAGGCCCAAATGTTCTACCTTTGACTCATCTGTCCAGAAATAATTGTTTCCAAAGTCTTGTGGATCATCTATGTCAGGGGTGTACAAACTAGGGGTGGGGGGAGAGATTTTTTTTGGGGGGGAGGGCGCGTAAGTTGGCTATCCTTCCATTAACATCATTTTTGTTCAGTCTTTTTCTGTTGTCATGAAGACTCATTAGCCAAGGCGAGAGTGGCCTGCAGATCCTTGGATGTTACTCTGGGTTCTTTGTGATTTCCTGGATGATTTGCTTGTTTGTTCTTGGAGAGATTTTGGTAAGATGACCACTCTTGGGTAGAGTGACTGTGATCTTGAACTTTTTCTATTTGTAGTATTTGGTTGAGCCTCAAATCCTTAGAAATGGTCTTGTAACACTTTCCAGACTGATGAGCATCAATCGAAGGAGATCAGGGCGGGAATGCCCCGCCTACCTAATTATTTAAACAAACCCAAGAGTACACCCCATAGGTATATTATTAATTATTTCAACATCTGATTCTAATTATCCCCTTTAATTTAGCTGATGAAACAGGGTTTCACTTACTTTTGCACATACAGTGACTCTTAATTACTAATTGTTTGTCTAATTCATACATCATTTTGTTTAAAATGACATGTAATTGGTTAATATAAAGCCTATTGATATTTAAGAAAATACTGGTTTTAATTCAAGAAGGTTATCAAGGAAAAACTATAGAATTTCCATAATTATCATTGCGGTTCACAAGCGTTTTCTCACCACCGTATATCAGAATGTTAAAGAAAAATCAATACTTAAACCCAACATTTTTGACCCCCTTGTCACATATTCACTTTTCTATGCAATTATAATACATGATGCATTATATGAGAGTCCTTTTTTTATGTCTTAACATTTGTGCCTTCTTTACTTTTATTGCCTTGTTACTGCAGGTATCAGACATCCAAGCAAGGACTGTAATACTTACATGGTCGCCACCTTCCAGTCTTAGTAATGAAAGTGATGGGACAAGCACCCCAGAACTTTACACATACGAAGTGTTCATTTCAAATAGTGGAAAGGATGGAAAATACAAGATTGCTTATACGTAAGTGTCCTACTGACCATCCTGCGAAAGCTCCCATTGGGGAGAATTTTCAAGGATGTGCATAGATCTTGTGTGTTCCATTGTCCTGAAAAGTAATATTAAGGTATATTACGAAGCAACTTCTCTGTTAAATAAGAATTGCTACAGTGGTAAATATTCAGTTTGTATTGCCTGTTTATGAAGCCTGTACTTGGTGTATGGAGTTCCATACATTATTCCTTATAATCTGCTCCGTAACAAACACTGGTAAGCTATCTTGTGCGTTTTTTCTTATTTAATGTCACTAATCATATCTATTAGAGCCGGGTTGCTCAGTCCTCAAGAGTTTACCAATAGGTCAGGTTGTCAAGATTTCTCTAATTAACACATTTAACCAATTCACCTTTCCTAATTATCCCAAAGACCTCTTGCTTAGATTTGTATTGCCCAGAACACCTGTGCATGTGGTATCAGTTATACTGTTTGAGAACATAAGATGGTGCTGTTGCACCAATTACTTTCAGACTAAAAAAAAAACTGTTTCCCAACCACTGATCTTGTGAACAGCACCAGACGTATCCATAATCATCTGTGCAGATCCTTGAAGAACGTTCCCTGATCCTGTTGCTTGTGGCATTGATTTGTAGGATTTATTGCTTGACTGCTAATCCAATAGTAGTGTAAAGGCTGGGGGACATCATATCCTTGAACAGATTCTCATTGACCAGTTAGAGCAAGTACTGTAGGAAGATTAGTGTTAAGGTATTGTAGGGTGCTATTTTCATGCTCTTTCAACATATTGGTTCTCTGTAGAGTTTACAACAGTTGAATAACGAATTTAGAACTACAATTGCATAGGATTTGCAGGCAAAATACACAAATCTCTATAAAAAAAAAAAAACACAATTCCACCTTGTTTAAAATGTATATGTACGTGTATATATATATATATTTATATTTATAATAATTAAATATATATATAATATATATAATTTAACAGTAGTTGAACTAAGGGAAAGGGACTTGAGCCTCGTAATTTTTCACTCCTGTGACCCCCTGTTTCCCGAGATATTTATGGGTGTAGCGCCACACAAAGGAAATCAGAATGGCTGCCAAGTCTTGCGAGCCAATGAAAAGTCGCAGTATAATTTGTTGCAGTTTCCTTTTGAGGTACATTTAAATGTCCCGGGAGAACACCAGTATCTTTGGAACCGATGGTCCCCGGAGCTAAAAATGACTCTGTTCAGCTCAAAAATACCCCACGTCCCCCAGTTCCACTGCTGTAAAAAAAAAACATGGAAAATAGGTGTAATTTCTGCTTTAAATAAAAACCCTGTACTGGTAAAAAAATATATATATATATATATATATATACTGTATATATATTTTATGCATTTTAATTTCTGCGATGCTTTGCTGGCCCCTCAGGTAGTGAATGGGATTAATTGAATTATATTAGCAAATGTAATACATGGTTTGTTACCCCCTTTATGGCCAAAGTCTACTGCATTAGATTAGACTAAACACAGCACTGTGGAGCTGGAAAAATAGACATTTCTTTTCTTCCAGTGGAGAAAAGACCAATGCTACAGTGGACGACTTGAGGCCAGCTACGGATTATCATGCCAAGTAAGTCGCAATTTATGTCTGCAGTCCTCATGTGGCCTTGTTATAATAACTCGATTTTTTTTTTCTCCCTATAAATCACAATTTTTAATCTCATTATACTGGACTGTGGCATCTGTTCTGTATATCTACGTATTCATTTTACTTTGGGAATGTTTGCTTCCTTAATGCAACAATACCCAATCTTTGTAACCCTACTTGACCCCTGAGGTCTGCACTGCTCTTAGGGCTGTTATATATGGCGTGCGGCCGCACGTTCCTATGCACGTGCCGCATGCTTTTCCTGTCTATAGAGCCGGGAGCTGCAGTGTGTGTGTGTATATGTGTGTATATGTGTGTGTATATGTGTGTGTGCATGGGTTGTGTGAGTGAAAAGAAATCCTAAATAAGATTTTTTTAAAGAAAAAAAAAGTTTAATAAATATTTTTTTTTGTTCTGCAATCATTGACACGCACGCACGCACGCACGCACGCACACACGCACACACACACACACACACACACACACATACATACATACATACACACATACATACATACACACATACACACACATACATACATTTGAGCGCAGGCAGCGGCACGAAAAGATGATTTTCCTCATCTTCGCCGCTGTCTGTCGGCTCACCTCTCCCTGCCGTGCGTGCGCGCGCGGCCCTTGTATAGAAAGGCTGACTAACGTCAGCCAACTAAAATTCCGCGCACGGCATAACACGCGCCCGGCACTATAGAACGTGCCTCACCTTGAGCACACCTTTAGCAATGTCACGTGTCATGCGGCTCCTCTCACAATTTATTGGCTGTGAGACAATGCCAGCGGTCATATCATTGACTTACAAATGCCAGGACGACCGTTGCAAACATTTATTGAGCAGGGGTTCTGCTGGATGTGAAGTTCAAGTAGTCAGATTTTCTCCTACTAGATGATTTCCTTGCTGGTTAAGTACTTATAGATGTGCTGCAGCGTGTTTCAATGCAGCTGCTAAAGATAATCTGAAAAGTGAGATACATGGTGTTTTCATTTAAACAATAAAATATAGAACACATTTGTGTAAAAATACTAAGTATTTATTTCAGAGTGAACAGAGATTAAATAGTGCCCTGAAACTAGGTGTAAGTGTTGAAATTGTGCATAAGAACAGGTACAATTGTTTTTTTACACACGTGTTTTATATAGGAAACAAAACTAAATGGTTATGTGAATGAATTGTAAGATCTACATGTTACCTAAATTACTGATGTTAACAGGCTACGTCTTAAAGCAATTGGAGATCGGGAAGGAGACTTTAGCACAACCCACTGCAAGTGATAACTGTCACGAGAGAACAGCACATATATACAATAACCGGGCCAGATTGAACAAGACTAGGATATAGTAAACTGAATGAGTTTATTTCCTATGAGCAGAACAGACAATACATCAAGCAAATAACATTACAGAAATATTTACACTTACTGGGGTTGGATAAGGAGATATTCAGCCGAATAGCAGCTCCTTAGTTGTTATAGGTCACAACAAGCACGACAAGCCCAGGAATAAGGGGTGCAAGCAACTATAAAAATGCAGACCCCCATTCCTAACATGGCAGTTCAGTTATTGGTGAACAATTACCTTGTCCCACAGGTTGCCAGGTAACGCAAGAAGCTGGGTTTACCCAGCCCCTCATTAATACACCCCTCCCCTGTAGCTACTTGGCCAGCCCATTTATAAAAAAAATATGACATGATGCCTTTGTTGCCATCCTGTCTAGCAAAAATGCTTATTGGGCAGGGGCCTTTCATGTAGGGTGTTACATTTGACAGGTCACAATGGTTAGTACCTATCTGTGAGATCTGGCTGCATATGCAATGAGGTGAGTCACCTCCATTGGTGTACAAGTTTTTTCTCACCTCTAGCTAACTTCTCCACAGGACCGAGGAGTAAAGTACCTCACAAAGCCTTTCAAGTAGCCTCCTTTAATTGTACAATTGCATATCAAAGCTGCCATTTGGCAAGCTTCCAAACCTATCCATAGTTATAGTAAAAACAGCGATAACTCATAACTATATTTCCCATATATTAAATCAGATTAACAATATGTATGCAACCTGTGTTCGTTGCATAGGAAAGCATATCCAAATTTCAGCCTTGTAGCACAAACACATACAGAGATATGGTTCTATGGGGTTTACATTATGACAAATACACAGTTAACCCTCTCTCCATGTTAATACATAACATTGCAATTAATTCTGCTGAAGTGGGGGAATGCAGATCAACATATACACAGATCCCATTAGCCCCTCATACCCCGATCATGACAATAGCATAATGCATTCCTTTGCTATCAGTACTCAACACGCTGCTTTTCACTGGTTGATCATGTTCCGTTTTATTAGTATTACTATCACTTACACACTGGTGCTAACCTAGTCTTGAGTACGGTATAAACATATTATTACAGTAACATATTCTAATATAGAAGAACCTTATGATCGACTTGACATTGCTACAATTAAGGCTTTTTGTATAATAATTACCCTTATCCTGAAAAACATTGTGTACTGTATATATTTATTTATGTATATAGTTAAAACAAATATCTTGAATCATATCAAAGGGATAATTTTTCATTGCGGAACTAGATTTCTGAAAGAAACACCAATATATTCTTGATGAATGAAAGAAGCATTCAGAAGAGAATGAAATATTTTTCTTAAATATTGTTTTAAGAATGGCTAAGCTGTGATGCAGCACTAAACTATATAGTTTGCAATGTTTCTATGATGCTTAATATAATACTGACTGAGGATATGGGCAATGAGGCTCTTATCAGTTCCCCAGCGTCTGAATGAATATACAGGGTTACCCTGTATATACATCCTACCATGGCTCATATGGCCAAACTGTGTGTGTAAAAAGTATATGTGTAACCTTTATTTTCTGTCAAATGTATTGTATTTGTGCTTGTGTAACTTGGTATCTCTTTGTTTCCTGGGCTTGTAGGCTAGTTATACACTTTACCCAGCCTGCACGCTGGATCCGAGTTTAGCTTGTTCCACGAGGGAGAGTGGGGATGGGCTGGTCTCTTATCTGGGAGCCAGTGTGTGCCCTGACAGAGAGGTGCCTATCTCCTAAAGAGATAGCAGGTCAACAATGAGAACATAGGCAGGTAGGCGCTGTTCTCATTGGCTGGTTTGTAAAGCCCGCCCTCCATGTCTCAGCCTCACCTTCAAACCCCCAGCCCAGATTGGCAAACAAGTGAACCCTCGCGCTGGGATTGGCCCAACACACTGCATTATGAGCTGGGATTGCCTGCTGCCGCATTCTCCATGATTTCCTATGGAGGCAGGGAATCTACAAAAGGTGCTGCCGATCTCTGCTCCATAGTCCTTGCTGAGGCTAGCGTGTATATGGGCTAAATGGTGTACTCCGAGGTGGTGCCAGAGACACCCCAAGACGAGAATGCGTGTCTTTCTGAAGCGGGAGATTTAAACTTGCCTGTCTGTGACTTGCAGCCAAGTCTTGCTTGGAGTTCCCGATCCCGCACAGAAGCCATTTCGGTGGCACTGGGCACCTAGGACTGCTAGTGTTCCCCTGTATCCCCTGATTGGAGTGTGTATATCTCTGTTGGTGAAATGGTGTTGTGTCTGTTTGCTCCAGCCGGATTAAATATACTTTTTATCTGTGTCCTGTCTGGTGCTTGATCCTGTGAAAGTGTTCTGGTCTCCCGTGACACTGACCACTGCACTACATCAGTGTTGGTCAGCACAAATGCAGATAATACAAACCCTGTGAGGGGAATAGCCTATAAATTGGGTAAAGATCTTTTATTTTAATTTTTTTTTTTTAGCCAGTCCAAAAAAAAAATGTTGGCAAGGAACAAAATCTACAAATCTGAATGGTAAATTATTATATGAAGCAAACCTGTTCCCTATAATATAAGATTTCATCGCCACTTTTTCCTAAAGGATCTGAGTGTCTATCTTATTTTCTGTTTTTCCAGAATTGGGAACTTTATGGTTCTATAAATCAGGGGTGCGCAAACTTTTGCTCCTGCGCCCCCCTGCTTCTTGTCCCCCCGGTGCTCGCACCCCCCCTCCTTCGCTCAGTGCGGCGTCTAATGACGCGCGGGGTCATGTGACCCGCTGCGTCATTTGACGCCGCGTTGCCATGGAGACGCTTCCAGACACCGGCTGAAGCAAGGTAAATTGAGGTTCCAGAGGCCTCACGCAATCCCCCGGCTTTAATTTTAATCCCTTGGTGAAGACCACGTCACCTCTGCAACCGCTGCAACACCCTAGAAAAATCTCGCACCCCCCAGTTTGCGCACTCATGCTATAAATAATCATATTGTTTCATTGGCATTTTAAAAGTAGAGGGCACTGTGTGCTCAGTAAGTGCATGTACAGCCAGAGCGTACTGTGTGCTCAGTAAGTGCTTGTTCAGCCAGAGCGCACTGTGTGCTCAGTAAGTGCATGTACAGCCAGAGCGCACTGTGTGCTCAGTAAGTGCTTGTACAGCCAGAGCGCACTGTGTGCTCAGTAAGTGCTTGTACAGCCAGAGCGCACTGTGTGCTCAGTAAGTGCTTGTACAGCCAGAGGGCACTGTGTGCTCAGTAAGTGCATGTACAGCCAGAGCGCACTGTGTGCTCAGTAAGTGCATGTACAGCCAGAGCGCACTGTGTGCTCAGTAAGTGCTTGTACAGCCAGAGGGCACTGTGTGCTCAGTAAGTGCATGTACAGCCAGAGCGCACTGTGTGCTCAGTAAGTGCATGTACAGCCAGAGGGCACTGTGTGCTCAGTAAGTGCATGTACAGCCAGAGCGCACTGTGTGCTCAGTAAGTGCTTGAACAGCCAGAGCGCACTGTGTGCTCAGTAAGTGCTTGTACAGCCAGAGCGCACTGTGTGCTCAGTAAGTGCATGTACAGCCAGAGCGCACTGTGTGCTCAGTAAGTGCATGTACAGCCAGAGCGCACTGTGTGCTCAGTAAGTGCTTGAACAGCCAGAGCGCACTGTGTGCTCAGTAAGTGCTTGTACAGCCAGAGCGCACTGTGTGCTCAGTAAGTGCTTGTACAGCCAGAGCGCACTGTGTGCTCAGTAAGTGCTTGTACAGCCAGAGCCAACTCTTTCCCCTCCACTTATCTTTTTTGGATCTTGCATTCAGAAGCACGTAAAATTGAATTTGTAATTTACTAAAAAAAAAGACGGGTGAAAGGAGCCAGACATTTGCTATATTAGCGTAGTTAGATTTGTTAAAGGAAGTCAATTAGACGGTTACATTCTTTTGAAAATTGTACTTTCTAGCTGGATACTGTAGGATTGCACCATTAAAGAAAATCATCAAACTGAAACCATGGCAGAGGCATGTTTAATAACTGACACTGAGAAGCCTATGTTAAAATGTTTTCATCCGTTGGTAAACATTGTAATCTGACACAGGGGAGTGGTTTAATTTCCCATAGCTAATCCCTCTTGTTATCACTATGTGATGAACAGGAGTGTGATAAATATACCGGACGGGAGATTTAGCTGGGTGCTCAGTCCTTGAAGAAGCTGAACCTGCACTATGGCTATGTCCCCGCTGGCTACTGCAGCGCCCACTGCAGGGACAAGAGCCGCTCCACAATGGGGCCGGGGCTGCTGCGAGGGGGGGGGGGGGGGCGCCACGCTGCGCCGACAGTTTCTCGCGACGGAGCGCTAGGCCACGCCCCCCGGCGGTAAAGCCGAAGAGGGCGAACCTGCCGGGTGACGTCACTCCTAAACCCCCTCCCCCCCCCCCCCCCCCCTGTTTTTCTCCCTGCAACTCGGCTGCACCCGCCGCCAGCATCGCTGCGCAGGCACTGGGGCCGTAGCCTTAGCCAGAAAAGACGGACAGAGGGTGGCACACAGTATTAAATATAATACAAGTTATTTCCTTGTCAACGTTTCAGTGCACAGTAATCTTTCATCAAGCCAACCTGTCAAAGTCCTGGGAAGATATTTAGGTGTATATCTTTGTATTCCACCTTTCAAATATTCCATGGATCGGTTTTTGTTCCAATATTTATTCAGAGACAAGCAGAAAACATTATAGATAACTGTATACGCATTGTTGGCTATGAGCGGCTGGCCTGCCGACGGGGGGAGAGATGGGACAGGTGTCCTGGGCCCGGTGGCAGTGGGGGCCCCGGCCGGCTCTCCCCAGCTGCGGGCCTTCCTCACCTGGCGCTGTGACGCTGGCGAGCGCCGGCCTCTTACGCGGGTGCGCGCTGGCACACATCGTCAGGGAGAGGCACGGTACAGTGAGGGAGATCCGCAGCTGGGGAGAGCCGGGACCCAGCAGCAACGAGGGGACCGGCAGCCAGGAAAAGGAAGTTGAGCCCGGCCAGACGTCCAACTG